>NC_139554.1:39724471-39734471 GCF_965112155.1 Podarcis liolepis
ATGGAACAAAGAGTACATTCATATTTTGTTCTATGGACAAGATGATTAGGAGGAGTCTTTTAGCGTCAGAAATTAGAAATGCAGTTAATCTAGACCAGGTTCCAAAGTACCATGGGGCTTTAGACCCATCTCTGCCCAGAGCACATTAGTATCATGGTAAACACCTTGAAACAGCAGTTTGTGATATGGTGAGCACTTCCAGACAACCTACTTTTTGAGCAGTCATCCTGCTTTGTTTACAGGCAAATTAGACGACATTGGCTGCTTAATGAACATTCATTATTATTCGTTTGCAGGGATGTTCAGTGGCATAAAAGCAAGTGTTATTCCACAGTTTCAAGTACATTTCCCCTCACTTTTCATATTGCAGTCTTTTGAGGAAGCAGACTTCTTGTTCGAGACTTCCAAATCAGCTGTAATTGTGCAACCTGAATATGTAATTGAATCCCACCCACCACCCCCCAAACATGCAGCCCAGAAGGCCTTGTGGGGGGTCCTTGGCCACAGTTGATGCCCTCCCCCCCCCCCGCCCTCACACTGCCTCCCTAAAGCTGGATAAACAATGTGCTGGGGCCTGAGGGCTCTAACAAAGTCCTAGAATCCTTCCACCTCCTTTCCAAACCATAGTTAGCGCTTTCCCAGCTTTGGGAAGGAGGTGAGAATAAAGGAACTTGCCTGCATCTCTAGTGGGACTGCCCCAAAGTAAGTCAGTTTTGGTTAGTAGTCGCTCAAAATGCCAACAATTTTGAATGAATGGGTAGACTTCACCCCTTAGTTGTTTCGTAATCTGGGGAACCGGGTTCGCGTCTCCGCTCCTCCACATGCAGCTGCTGGGTGACCTTGGGCCAGTCACACTTCTTTGAAGTCTCTCAGCCCCACTCACCTCACAGAGTGTTTGTTGTGGGGGAGGAAGGGAAAGGAGAATGTTAGCCGCTTTGAGACTCCTGAAGGGGACTGAAAGGCGGGATATCAAATCCAAACTCTTCTTCTTCTTCTTTTAAATACATTTGAAGATAGTTATTTAGACATGAAATTCAAGGATTTTTAATGCTTCTGATAACAGCAGCACATCTTTCCATTGCAAATGGAAGATGCTTGATTAGATTTGGACTTGTACTGCAGTATATAGGTTATAGTAGTGGCTGAAATATTGACATATTACCTTGCCTGAGAGGCAAAGATGCTCCAGATGAATTTCATGCAACAGGGCCTAGGTTAGTTCTTTCATCATCTGAAACAGAATGATGACTCCTCAGAAATCCAAAGACTAGTCTAGTTGATTGCCTGACAGATACTTTGGGACTGCAGCTTGAGGACTTCCTGTAGGGACTTCTCTATCTTGAGCCCATGAGACTTTTGTCTAGAAGGAAGCATAAACGCTAGAAATTTACCGTGTTATATAGGTGCTGGTGGACTGTGGCAGTTTCTATTTCTTTTTGTATTAAGAGATGTGATTGATCTTACGTACAGATTTTAAAGTGGTTGGTTTTTTCCCCTGTTTTGTTTAAGTTTGCTAACTTGAGGGAAACTAAAATCTTGGGGTCTTTTGTTCTTCCATTCTTCTGCTTCCTTTGAAAGAAGGGACTATTAAAGAAGTCATGTGTATGTGTGAAAGAGATGGTTGTGTAAATGGAACCAAACTTTCTATTCCTCCTAAAACTCCTGGTACTCTGAAAATCCTTTCCAGGGGTAGGCTGTGCTGAACAGTGAGTGCTGTGCCATACAGAACTGCCATATAAGAGAAATAAATCTACAGTGGTACCTCGGATTAGGAACTTAATTCATTCTGGAGGTCCACGCTTAACCTGAAACTGTTCTTAACCTGAGATACCACTTTAGCTAATGGGGCCTCCTCCTGCTGCTGCTGCGCTGTCGCCGCGTGATTTCTGTTCTCATCCTGAAGCAAAGTTCTTAATCCAAGGTACTATTTCTGGGTTAGCGGAGTCTGTAAAAGACAATATGATCAGGTATGCTAAGGACACATGAATTTTTGGGGTGGGGGAATCATTTTTTTCTGAATACAAATGTAAGAGAAAACTGTTTTAAAGTTATGGCATAAAGGCATCTGACTCCTGTAATTATTGGAGCAATAAATAAATCATATTTGAAAATATGTTTGAGATGCAAAAAGAAAAATGGAACTCATGACCGTATGTGGTAGATAGGTAAAGGTAAAGGTAAAGGTACCCCTGCCCGTACGGGCCAGTCGTGTCCGACTCTAGGGTTGCGTGCTCATCTCGCTCTAGAGGCCGTGAGCCGGTGTTGTCCGAAGACACTTCCGGGTCATGTGGCCAGTGTGACGAAGCTGCAGCTGGCGAGCCAGCACCAGCGCAGCACACGGAAACGCCATTTACTTTCCCGCTATAAAGCGGTCCCTATTTATTCACTTGCACTTAAGAGTGCTTTCGAACTGCTAGGTGGGCAGGGGCTGGGACCGAACGACAGGAGCTCACCCCGCCGCGGGGATTCGAACCGCCGACCATACAATTGGCAAGTCCTAGGCACTGAGGTTTTACCCACAGCGCCACCCGCGTCCCGATATGTAGATATGTAGTTTTGTGCAAAACTACTGGGAGGTTATTGGAATAACAACCAATATTGAAATATGAAGTTCCCTTAGATCCAGTATTGATCTTGCTGAACAATACGTATCAAACAAATAGCATGAAGAAGTTACATTCTGTTTGTTAACAGTTACAAGGATGTTATTGGCTCAAAACTGGAAAGTTACAGTACACCCCCCCTGGAAATAATGGTTTCAGAAAGAAATAGGATTTGGTGATAATAGCAATGATATTATCTTATCAAAGAGCAAAAATTGCAGGTGAATATCGAAATAAATTCTGGGAAAACTGTCAAGAAAATAATTAACTTCCACTAAAGCAAATGCAAGTAGAATTTGGATTTTTTTAAAAATAAATACTCTAATTTTATTTACTTGTGTAATAGTATGATACAAAATAATATTTTTGGAACAAAGTTTTGTTGATTATTGATCATAATTGTCAAATATTAAATAACTAAACAAGCACAATGATTTAATAGGAATTATTTTATACCCTTGTCTTCTATTAATTTAGTTTGTGCACATACCTGTTCTATTCAGTCTTGTAGAAGTTCACCAAATTGTCGCCCTCAAATTTGCACTTTGGCTTAATTGCTTGACAAACAGTGTAATTTTCTTGCAAATTCAGTAAGGTTTAAGAATAATAGGAAAGAAACTTTGCTGCTGTGAAATTTAGTAGAATAATAGATATCCTTCCTCAGCAGTGTGTATGCACAAAAGAGATCTATTATAATTCAAGTCAACACAAATGTAATTTTCAATAAGAGCAGCTTAAACAATTGTAATTAGTAGTAAAAGCAATTTCAGTTGCAATCCTAAACACATTTACTAGATATTAAGTTCAATGGGATTTACTTCTGAGTAAGCATGTTAAGAATCATGCTGCTAAAGCAACAAGTCATCAGGGTCATAGCAGAGTCAATTTCTATTTGTATAACAAACGATCCCATTTTGCCCTACAACACCAAATGTAAATTGTTTGGTATTGTTGTATTGAATGCAGTAACAAATTAATATAAATCCTACCAAAGGAAATACTCCACATACTTTTGCTGCATTGAAAGTTGGTTATCGTTATTTATTTGTTTATTAACTTTGTATACTGTCCTTTATCCGAAGACTGCAGTTCAGTTCACAACATAAAAATACGTAATGAGAACACAAAATACATACTCAAACAAACAGGAACGCAAGTCAATGCCCCCGCACACATATAAACACATTTAAATGGCCATAGAATTTTAATCTGCCAAAGGCCTGGTTGAAGAAGAATGTTTTCACCTGGTGCCTGAAGGTGCATAATGAAGGCACCAGCCAAACCTCCCTGTGGAGAGCATTCTGCAGATGAAGAGCCACTGCAGAAAAGGCCCATTCTTATGTTGCCACCTCATGAAGGAGGCACATGAAGAAGAGCCTCAGATGACGTTCCCAGGGTCGGGGTCAGTTTCATATCGGGAGATGCGGTCCTTGAGGTACTGCGTTCCGATACCAACACCAGCACCTTGAATTGGGTCCAGAAATTAATTGGCAGGTGTAATATCCTCAAGCTGTCTTGACTCACTGAATAACCTGGCTGCCAAATTCTGTACCAGCTGAAGTTTCCAAACCGTTTTCTGAGGCAGCCCTACGTATAATGCATTGCTATAATCCAGGCATGGCCAAACTTGGACCTCCAGCTGTTTGGGGACTACAATTCCCATCATCCCTGACCACTGGTCCTGTTAGCTAGGGATGATGGGAGTTGTAGTCCCAAAACAGCGGTGGGGAGAGCAAGTTTGGCCATGCCTGCTGTAATCTAACCTAGAGTTTACCCGAGTTATGCTATTCTTGTCCAGATAGGGGCACAACTGTGCCACCAGCTGAGCTTCAAGGCCTCCTGAGCTTCAGGAAACAAAAAAAGATCCTGGAGTACCTCCCAAACTATGTACCTGCTCCTTCAGAGGGAGTGCAAGTCCATCAAGAGCAGACAAACTCACATTCATGCTGCCTCCCAGCTTGTTTTCTCACCCTAAGCTCTAGAGCCTACCAGGAAACAAAGCAGGGAAGGGTACTCGGGTACCATCGCGTCAAGAGCCTGAGTGATTAGGATGTTCCAGATGTTGGCAAGGGCTTCAGCAAGAGCACCTGGCATATCAGTCAAAAAACCCTCCAGAGCCATCTGGAAACCCATGGGATCCATCAGCAGTGAAACAGGTGGTACACCAACAGAATATCTAACCTGTCCCAATTGCCTAATCCCAGGAATACATGCTCTAGGTTCTCCCCACCCTCGAAACCAGTCAGCGAGCCTGCAGAGACAGAGAATTTCTATAGAATGCAGCAACTCCTCCTCCCTGACCCCCACATCTGCCCCACAGAGTACCTAGGTGGGCACAACTGGGTGAGACCAACTCCACCCTGCTCACCCACCAAGGTCTCAGTGATACAGACCAGATCAGCCTTCTCATCCATAATCAGATCATGGATGAGGGAGGTCTTACTCAGAGCCAACCTGGCATTCAGCAACAGTAGCCACAGGCCCAAGGGCTGGCCGAAAGCACAAATGCAATTCCCCTTGTTGGAGTAGTGGCTGACACATGGCGCATCCACCAATTGCCTGTACCGCGTGCCCCTTACCCAGCCTGCCCCTCCCTGACACACCATACCTCCCCTTGCCAAGAACCACTGTGGTTGGGATCACCCCTGTTCTCCCCAGCTTGTCCTTTCCCAGCCATATCTTACCTCTCTCATTTTGAAAAGAAAAAAAAACCCGAAACCCTAAATTTAGGAACATACAGTGATACCTCTGGTTATGAACTTAATTCGTTCCGGAGGTCCGTTTTTAACCTGAAACTGTTCTTAACCTGAGGTACCACTTTAGCTAATGGGGCCTCCCGCTTCCGCCAAACGATTTCTGTTCTCATCCTGAGGCAAAGTTCTTAACCCGAGGTGCTACTTCCAGGTTAGTGGAGTCTGTAACCCGAAGTGTTTTAACTTGTACTACTGTACAAGTTAAAAAACAGTTTAAAACAATTTAAAACATTTTAAATAAGTTAAGTAGGTCAGAACTTTTTTAAAAAAATGAACTAAACAACTTAAGATGTGTTTTATTTTTAAATAAAAAACAAATCAAATGGTTATGCTAACTTGAAAAGTTACTTTATGTCAAACTTAGTTTGGCTCCTGTTGCTTTAAATCCTCTTATCAGGTCACTGTTAACTTTAAATCAGGACATTTACTATTATGGCTTTAAAAGCAGCTCTGAGTGATTTAGTTCCTCACCCTATTCAAAAGCAATAGCCAGTTGCCTTATGTCATTCCAGCTTGATTAACTCTCACTACTCCAAGCACTGAGGGACTATACTGAAGTCCTCTAATTGTTGCCTTTGGAGATGCTCCATTTTTCTTCAGAGCTCCTGCAAAAGTTCTCACTCTGGTCCAGCAATCCTCTGCTGTCTCGGGAACTCGACTCTCCCTGCTGACTTTTGGCTTCCGAGCTCCCTCAAAGGCTGTCAGCTGGGAATTCTCTTCCCGTTCAGAGTGGCTGGTGAAACCCAGCCAAACGGGTTTCTGAGTAGAATTCTCCCCTCGCATCTCCCTTCCCCTCTGGTCCAGTGGGTTGGGGCAAAATGTCCGCTTAACCAATCAAAACTACAATATTTCAATTTTCTGTGTATGTATAAATAACCAGGACCCCACTTTGAAAAGTTCGTTGTTTTTGTTTACAATGTAGCTGACAGCCAACTCCCTCATGTCCTGCTAATACCTTGTATATACAGTCAAAGCAGTTTATATGCAGTTAATCCTTTACATTACACATGGTGAATCTCTTGCACATTCCTAATAAACAAAAACTTTACCGCAGAAGCGAAGATCAAAGAAACGTGATTTTCTCATGTTCCTACTGTTGTGCTGCTAGGGGAATTTTATTTATGACTTAAAAGGTGTAATAAATAAATAAACTGTGGAAAATATGAACAATGGTTGGTGCACATGCCAGGAACTGAAGTTACAAGTGAAGTAATTAGCATTGCAAAATCGGTGTGCTTTGCTTGTGTAGGCTAGAGAACTTGGGAGATGTCAGTTAGAATCCTCACTCAAAGTTTATATCAAACCAGCAGATGATGATCTTTGCTGTTCTAATAAATTGGATGAATTCTCCTCAGAGGTCTACAACCCTGGAAGTTGTTGTGTGCCGATACTGAGCTTGATGTAAACCCAGCAAAGCAAGTTTATTCTGGTCTATGAATTTAAATATCACTTCTGTTTAGTGACCACTGCTACTAAAGTTAGCTTAATGCATGAAATATGGAGTGTGTTTGCAATATAGGAGATAAAACACCAGAAATTAGGCTGACACCAACATTGGAGGAATTTAATTCTTTTTTGTCAACTTTTTGAATTCAGTTTGTTGATGACAGGGAACACTTGTATTAGATTAGCATTAGATCAGATTAGTTACCAGACTGGGGGCAATGACCAGATTATCCCTCTGCTATCCCACAGTTGTAGGTCACAACTGGCAAAGCAACTTTAGGCATAAATTAGCAGCTGTGTGTAAATTGTGAAATCCCCAGTTCCAGTCTCACTTCAGACACAAACTTACTTGAAGGCTTTAGGCAGCCATCCTAAAGCCACCCTTTAGGCAAAGGGTGAGCA
This sequence comes from Podarcis liolepis, assembly GCF_965112155.1. Lineage (NCBI taxonomy): Eukaryota > Metazoa > Chordata > Lepidosauria > Squamata > Lacertidae > Podarcis > Podarcis liolepis. Next base: position 39,731,676 of record NC_139554.1, read on the forward strand.
AACTTTTTCAGCAGGGGGCCGGTCCACTATACCGCAGACCTTGTGGGAGGCCATACTATATTTTGAAAGGAAAAGAAAAAGAACGAATTCCTATGCCCCACAAATAACCCAGAGATGCATTTTAAATAAAAGGACACATTCTACTCATGTAAAAACACGCTGATTCCCAGACCATCCGCGAGCCGGATTTAGAAGGCGATTGGGCCGGATCGGGGCCCCAGGCCTTAGTTTACCTACCCGTGCTTTAGGCCCTCCCTCACACTCAGTATGTTCAATGAAAATAAATATATTGTCCTACTTTACAGGACTTTTGTAAGAATGTGCTACTTGTGAAGTGCTTAGAGTCAGGGCTATTTTCACCTGGAATGCACCAGATCTCAGTTCCAGCACCTCTCAGATGGTCACCATTGCCATTCTAAGTGAACGAGGGAGGTGCTCGTGGCAAGTTCTGGAACTTCTTTTTCCAGAAAAATAGCACTGCTTAGAGCCTTATGTGTTTTATTTTTAAAAATTGTACCACCAAAAACCTATTTCATCCATCATCCTGTTTCCCAAAGTGGAAAATCAAATGTTTCTGGGAAGCCCACTCATAGGCCATCGACCTTTCCCACTATTGAGCTCTAGCTCCAAGGGCCTTCTGGCGGTTCCCTCACTGCGAAAAGTGAAGTTACAGGGAAACAAACAGAGGACCGAGGGGGCCACTAGGGGCGCATCGGAAGATGGCTGACAATAACATCTCTCCGACCCACAGGGGGTAATTAGGAGGCTGTGATGGGAGTAAATAGCCTCCCTACCCCCCCAGGATTATGGGGGGGGGGCTGCCCGTGCCTGATGTGCCCTATACCACCCCCAAATTTGAGGGGATGGGGGCACTAGGCAGAATGCCCCCCTGTGGATTTCGGTGCTCCTGGACGCCGTCCCTGATCCGCGCCGCTAGCTGCAAGAACTTCAAAAGGAACAATTAGGAAGAAGCGAATGCACATATTTCAAGGAAGGAGGGGGAGTAAAGACTGCTAACTGAAGAGTTCTCTGATATGCAAGACGAGTCGGAAGAATAAGAATCAATCATGAGAAGACAGCTAAGACTTGGTATGGCAAAGGGACTGATGGGGGAGGGGGAAAAAACATTTTTTTCTTTCCTCTATGTGATAAAACAAGAACCCCCTCCCTCACAAGTCAGAAATGCCGCTTTAATGACTTAAGCTGTGGATTTACATCTGTGTGGAGATAATCTTTCTAACCAAAGCATGTTTTAAGAAGAGCGTGGAAAGTTTAAGAGCTCTGGAATGACGCAGTTAAAAATACCGTCCCCATATTGGTAAGCTCTGTCGGAGGACTTGAGTCTGGGAGGAGGAAAAGAGCTGTTTTTATACTGTGGGTGAGACTCCTCAGTGGGACTCAAAAACGACAGATCCTGAGATTAATGATGGAAAGAGCGATGTTATTTATGAAAGTGATGATATATGGAAACCATCACGATATGAGGATTGGTTGAACGGAAAAATCCACACAGGATATAATTGGTGTTTATCTGCTTAAGGAGATTATCAGAAGAGATCATAAAGAAAAAGAAAAATGTACGAATAAGATGAGATGTGGAAACAGCAAGATAAGACTGGATAGAACTATGAACTTTATTTGGACTGATTTGGATATGAACGCAGTAGCAAGAAGATGATCAGAATCCCCCTTCGAAACTTGAAATATGGGTCCCCTCAACAAAAATTTAAAATTCGGCTTTGTAATTCGGAATTTATGTGATGTGATTTGATTTGATTTGATTGGTCGGTTAATAAAAATTATTTAAAAACAACAACAAACAGACAGAGGAACTTCTCAGTAGTGGCGCCCACCCAGTTGAATGCTCTCCCATCAGATGTCAAGGAGATAAATAACTATACAACTTTTAGAAGACATCTGAAGGCAGCCCTGTATAGGGAGGTTTTTAAAGTTTTATTACGCTTTTCTATTTGTTGGAAGCCACATTAATCTGAGAGTTTGTGCTCACATTTGAAACATGCATCTTATCAGTAAGGAGCAATCACATGCTTTGTGGCTTCAGTAAGAAGCAGTCACATACCTGTCAGAGCACAGAAGGCTCTCAAGGAAGGTTTTATGATCATATACTGATATTTTTAAATGTTTGTGCCCTTCCCTTTCTCCACTTAGCTCAGAGTAGTATACATGGATATGAGTCAACCACTTTTCATATCGGAGGGAAGTCAGCAGTGACTCCCCTAATGATACCTATTAGGACTAGTGCTATTTAAGTTGTTTCTGAATGATTTGGAATTTGAGCATTGAGGTAGCCTATTAAATTGTCCAGGTTAGCCGGTCTAATACTCCAGCAAAAACTGATTTCTGAAACTAGTATACATTTTGCATAGTTTTCCTAAGTTTATATAATCTATTCTGATTTTAGTAGTTACAGGATGAGCTATGCAGGGTTCTGAAGTATTGTCTCACTGACTACTAGAAATCTTCTGGTTTAAAAGATTCAACTAAACTTTTGCAGTGCAGCTTAAAGGCTAATTTACAGCTTAAGGACCAGAAGCTTCTTGTTGTTTGTAACTGAACCCTTCTCTGCACGTATGTGAACTTCTGCAGTACTTTGCAGCTTTCTAAAACTTGCTTATACTAACTTCGGTGCATGCAAACAATATTGAAATAAAGTACCTCTGGTTACGTACGTAATTTGTTCCGGAGGGCCGTTCTTAACCTGAAACTGTTCTTAACCTGAAGCACCACTTTAGCTAATGGGGCCTCCTGCTGTCGCTGTGCTGCCGGAGCACGGTT
>NC_139554.1:39739471-39856971 GCF_965112155.1 Podarcis liolepis
ATATGTGTACCCAAATTTTCCTGAACTGTGTGACTCTTTTTGACAGGGATTGCACAGGAAATGACAATGCACTATTCAATAATAATAATAATAATAATAATAATAATAATAATAATAATAATAGAATATTTACATTTTGGGCATATATTATAGCCACCATGAAAACACAACCCCATGCCAAATTCTACTCATCTCCGCTGAAATGCTAAGCAAAGCTTTTGCCATGGATAACTGCTCTCATCTGGTAATTCTTCATGTCCTTGATTGTGGCTGCCATGATTGTGGCATGGGGAGTCTCAATGCAATGATGTTTGTCCATGCGGTAATGATGTTATGACAAATGGAAGGGAAGATCTCTCTGCAGGGATGCAATTTGGGGCAGCATTCCATATGCTCTGACTCTCTCATTAAAAGCGGTGAAAAGCTTGGTCCACTCCCATCCCACACATGTAACCTGTGTCCCATAACAATCTTCCAGTTCAGCTGAGAGAATCCACTACATGGTAATTTTTGCCCAATATGCTATGAGAGCAAGAAGTGTCATTCTCCTACAACTGGTCAATTCACAATATAACAGTTCTCATCCGTACTTTGATCATTTGAGGCCCAAGTGGGTTTAGTGGCAGATAGTGCCTCATCAACCGTTTCCCCCAAGACTGCATAGAGTTCGGCATATTGGGTCAGGATGCAGCCAGCATTCCACACATCAGCATTGGTGACCACATGCTTGAGGTGGTAGATGATTTTGTCTACCTTGGCTCCACCATAACCAGCAGCTTCTCCATTGACCCTGAGCTGGACAAGTGTATTGGCAAGGCAGCTACGACAATGGCTCACCTCTCCAAAACACTGAGCTCTTCACACTGGAATTTGTGGGAGGTTCAGTGAATTGGTATTGTATTGGGCCGCTGGCGCTGGATTTGCTTGTTTTGCAGTATTTTGTAGAATATCTGTTGAGCAGATGCTTTTGTTATGTAAACCACACTGGGATTTTTGTATGGAGAATGGTATATAAATTAAAGAAAATAAAGAAATTCCTTCCCATGGCGATTAAGTTAAACCAGAGCTCTAATAGTCCCCCCCCCCCCAAATTGTCTGCCTTTTGGTGGTCAGAATTATGCTGGTAAGGGGGCGGGAAGGAAAATATTTCTTTTGTACTGATTTGCTTTGGCTATTTTTACATGAACATGTGGATTAAATGTAAAATATAGAATCCTAGGAAAAATTTATGGAAATACTAATCCTAAAACAGATTAGCCTGTCTGGCTTCAGTTTAATTATTGTTTAGCATCCTAATTAAGTTAATGGCAATAAATATATTTTAAGCATTTGCAGTATTTATTTGGAAATAGAAACATGTAATGTAGTTTATGCTCAGCATAAGAAAATGGATTGATGTTTAATGGATGGCTTCAGTTTATTAAATATAGTCAGCTGCTGTGGTTTTCCGTAAAATTTATTTATTTATTTATTTATTTATTTATTTATTTATTAAATTTGTATACCACCTTTCATCCAAAGATCACAGGACAGGTCACAACATAAAATGATAACACAAAATACATAATAAAACAAAAGAAAACCGATAACTCCCATCCACAAATACATCTACAGTGGATCCTCTAGTTATGTACCGCTCTGGATACGTAACGTCCGGGTTACGAACGCGGCAAACCCGGAAGTGTATATTTCTGGGTTTCGCCGTGCGCGCATTCGCAGAAGCGCTCAATCGTGCCGTGCGCTGAAGCGGCGCCTCTGCCTACGGACTTTTCAGGTTGCGATGGACCCCCCAGAACAAATTTACCATAATTCGTATCCGGAGGATCCACTGTAAATGCCCATGGAAATGTTAATCAGCCAAAGGCCTGGTTATAGAGAAACCTTTTCACCTGGCAACCAAAGGTATGTAATGAGGGCGCCAGGCAAGCCGCCCTAGGGAGAGCATTCCACAAACAGGAAGCCACCACAGAAAAGGCCCACTCTCATGTTGCCACTTTTTGGACCTCTCACAGAGGAGGCACATGTAGAAGGGCGTCAGATGATGATCATGGGTCCAAGTCAGTTCATAATTTCAAGAAAATAATTGAAACTCTCCCTGACCACAACTAAGTACTTGCAAAAATTTTTAATAAGTTCCACCTTTTAAAATACTGTACCAAAATTATTACATTCTGTTTTTAAAGCTATATGCTAGTTTATATTGGTATTATATAGGTGTTCATTTTATTTATTTGGTCAATTGATATCCTGCCCTTTGTCAGATTAATGGGGAGGGGCGGTGTTCAACCTTCTGTATTCACTGTAATGCCTGACATTTTAAGGTAACATTTATTTAATAAATGCTGTAATCAGTCTCCCTTGTGCCTTGGCAAAACAGTGGCATGAACAGAGAAACAATTTTCTGTATTTTAATTCTGTATTACTTTTTGTTTGTTCTACCCTTTTCAAAGGCATTTTCCAATAAAAAGCCTTCTCCAAAGATAAGTGGGATTTGAAAAGCAAATTCTGGTGTCTGTGTTGAAATTTCGCTTTAGGTACATGTCGTATTCTAGGAAGGTGAATATGAGGAATAGGTACTGATCTCACCACATGTCTGCATATGATCAGTATGTGGACATAAGATAGATGGAGGGATGGAACAGCTACTGCAGCTTCTCCCTATTGATACAGATTGACTCCACAGGATTATAGTTTTATACTTTAGTATTTGAGTCTCCCTGAAGAGAAATCTCCCTGAAAAAGACCCTGATGTTGGGAAAGATTGAGGGCACAAGGAGAAGGGGACTGCAGAGGATGAGATGGTTGAACAGTGTTCTTGAAGCTACCAACATGAGTTTGACCAAACTGCAGGAGGCAGTGGAAGACAGGAGTGCCTGGCGTGCTCTGGTCCATGGGGTCACGAAGAGTGGGACACGAGTAAACGACTAAACAACAACAAATTTGAGGAAAGGACCTTCCTTGCCTCCATATGCAACTTTGCTGGGAGACCTCAAATACCTCAGATATTTAAAAGACCCTCTTGGGTGTTATGTTCAGTAAGTTGTGGAATTTCCTTTCCACAGAGGTGTACCTGGCACCACTGATACAGAAACTGAGGTTTCAGGGAATAAGGGGCATAGAAGATACACAGTTTTACTCAGAGCAGACCCACAGAAGTTAACCCATTGAAATTAACATTTCAATGAGTCTACTCTGAGTTAAACTTAATTTAACACCATTCATTTTATATGTAGAAAGGCAAGTACAGCATTGTAATGGTTGGTATCCATCTGTTTCGGGAGACACCTAGTTGCACTAGTGGTAGTGTTGATCTTTAAATCCTATGACAACTTGTTTCTTGTGGTGGTGGTTCATTTGTTACCATTTTCAATTTTAAGCCATTTTGAAATTTAAAGAAAAGCAGAATATAAACATTATAATTTAAATGCTTGTTTGTTTGTTTCCACCACCACCACCACCATCATCATTTTACTGTAATGTAATACCATTTTCCATGTTTAAAAGAGTGTTATAATTACTCACCTAGTTTCTGAATCATGGCAGTCAAGTGCACAATTGTGACTGCTTACATTTTATTGAATTAGGTGAATTGTGCATACAAAACTGTGCAGGATTACATCAGTTTTGAAAACGGAATGCATTCAGATGTTATTCGTGTTTTCTTAGCATGTTTCACTCCCTCCACCTCCCACCCGACAGCTGGTTAGTGACATGCTTACAGCAACACTTACAGTATCATCTTCTTCCTCCACAGCTTCCAAAACTCTTATAAACAGTATGCTGCGGGACCCTTCTCAGATTCCAGATAGAATTCTAGCAAACCAGATCTATCAGGTATTCATCTCTTGGTGGCTGTGCCGTTATCTGCCTGGCAGTGTAAAGGATTTTAAACCTCATTTAATTACTGTCATCATAATCTATCACTGAGGTCAGGCAATGCATAAATGGCAATGCAATATTTGTGAAGAGAGCATTTCGCTTTTTAATGGGTTGTTTTTATAGAGAATAAAAAGCATGCAATTTTTGTTTTCCGTGACTAACTCTGAAAAGCTTTTGATGGCCCTTATGAAGAAAAGTAATTACTGTTTTTTAGGATTCTGTTTAACTGTAATAGTTCTGCAGTTGCCCATCACTGTACTACTTTTCTTATTTGTCTGCAGTGTACTGTGAATGACTATTGTTATGGACCGCTGGTGGACTGCATCAAACAGTATCCTTTCTCGTAAAAGTTTAGGTGCACAATTGATGAGCTTAGACTCTGTGGAGGAGACGTGTCTGGCTTTAACCTGACATAAAGTTCTGCTTCACAAAACACATATCATACTCCTCTCTTTTACATTCAATCAACTACAAGAGGGTCATTGCAGACCCTGTCTCTTACACTGTTTAACTAACATCAGATATGCCATATGAAAGTTGTCAGTGCAGTAGATATACATTTCCTGTGCTTAGATGGAATCCTATTGCTGTTGGTCACATGAAATATGTAATCTTGTATCAAATTATTAGCTGTCATAACTTACATAGTACTGTAAAAATTGTTACCTGCTTTGCATTTTCCATTGGACAAAGGGTATTTGAAAAAGTGACAATATCTGCATGTTCTTGCATCTGTCCAAAGTGGACAAATACAGTTCAAGATAGCTGATGAACAGAAAGCTTCCTAAAGCCTTATAATGGGAGCTCAGTGCTTCAGACTAGGACTCTGCATAGTACAGTGGTACCTCGCAAGACGAATGCCTCGCAAGACGAAAAACGTGCAAGACGAAAGAGTTTTCCGTTTTTTGAGTCGTTCTGCAAGACGAATTTCCCTATGGTCTTGCTTCGGAAGACGAAACGTCTTGCGAGTTCTTGCGAGTTTGTTTCCTTTTTCTTAAAGCCGCTAAGCCACTAATAGCCGCTAAGCCGCTAATAGCCGTGCTTCGCAAGACCAAAAAACCGCAAGACGAAGAGACTCACGGAACAGATTAATTTCGTCTTGCGAGGCACCACTGAACTTGAAAGATGATGGTGAACTGAGTTCTTCAATGAAGAGGAGACCTGTAATTCCGTTCAAGTCTATAAACTGAAAAATTTCTTACTGTTTGGAGCAAGGATAGGAAACTTGAGGCTCTGTGGATATTGTTGGACTCGGTCAGCCCCAGTCAGCATGGGCAGTGGTCAGGGATGATGAGAATTGTAGCCCAACAGCAACTGGAGGGCCATAGGTTCCCCCCAGTCTAGGGGCTGTCCCTTTTTATATCACTTGTCCCCTGGATATTATCAGGAAATATTGAGTTTTAGGATGGTAAAGAAATTGTATGCCAGCCCCAGGTGAGATCTCCACCCAAGTTTTATTTGTATAATAATTTTTAAATTGGTACTACCTTTCCAAAAAGCTCAAAAAATCCAAATTGAAAACATAAACAGGTAATTTTCAAAGCATGGTAAAATCAAAGTGAATGATTACTTCAGCAAATTCTATCTGGTTTCCTATATCAGGTGTACTCTGGATGGCTCTCCCCACAAAATGGCCTGGTTCACATATCATGATTAGCCAGTGGGTTGCGGTTTGTGGTTAGTGAGGAGAGAGCTTAACCACAAGCCCCAGTTTGGACGACAAGCTAAGCCAAAGTTTGGCATAGCTCAGCATAGCAGAGAAGTGCAAAGCAGCTATGAGCTTCTATCCAGGAACCTGCACACCCACACAGTCCTGCTAAGCCATAGTGTAATTTGCAGATCAGTTCTCTAGGGCAACTGGGATATCTCCTCATTTGGGCAACTGGGCAGTATCCTGCTTCCTAAGAGAAGGGGTGCCTAATGAAGGCTCTGTGGGGACCATGCTAAGCCTTTTTCAGCTGCTACTCTTTGAAGGTTCCATGGTAGCCATAGGGAGACTTGCCCCCGCCTCCCTGATGCTTACTACGTAACATCCAGGGCTAGGGAGCACCAGGGCTTTGGTCTCTGCCAATGCGACATCTCCACAACTGTGTGTGCAAATCAGTCCCACATAGCACTTAGTGGGGTGAAGTAGGTAATTAATTCTGCCCCGCTCCATTGCTCTTCCCGCAAGCTACTGCTTTGCACATAGCTCTGGCATTAGATATTGGGGTTCTAGTTAAAAACAAAGTAGATCCTGTGACCTGAGGTCTACCTACTTGCATAAAACAAAAATAAAATACCTCAGAGAACTCTTTGAGAGCGGCAAAGTTCCTTCCATAGTGCCTTTGAGAGAGATTAATGAAGAACAGCACAGCTGCCTGTATGCCTGAAACCTCCCATCTACTGTTCTACATGGCTTGGTTATATGTAGGAACATTTAATTCAGTGTTGCAAAATATGCACCTGGGCCTGCTCACAAGTCACAAATTAAGTAATAGAATTCAGATCCCTATTCAATCATAAAGGTCAGTTACTGGGCTCACACCCAGTCCTGTTTTGAACAATTCCTCCACCTCACACAGCACTTCATCCCCAGATGTTTCAAAAGATCCTCACAAGCCTCTGGAGAGGTTTTGCAGAGGTAGATGCTGGAGTAGATTATCAGGAAACTTTGCTTCCATTAACTTATTTTGGGAACCCCAGAGGAGGCAGTGAGATTCCTTCTGTGCTACAAAAATTGCTTTATCTGCATGGTACATTAGTGCAGGATTGTGCAGCCATTCTGAGCTACATCTTGTTCTAGCCCTGACCATTGCACAGGGTGAAAAAACAATGCTTTTGAGAAAACTCTAATACAGCAGCAGTTTATAGGATTAGTTAAATGATATTTGCTATATGGTATTTTATGCACATTGTAGATCGTCAAAATTTCTGATCAGTTTTCACAGAACACCATGGTAATAGTTTGTTTGTTTTTTAAATTGTCATCCATGGGACAGGTTGCATTATCCCAGACTGTGTAGGAAGGCATTATTTGTGAATATATGTTTTTGAATTTCTCTGCAATGCTGACCTCATTTACCTGAGACTAAGTCCAGTTGAATGGAATAGTACGGGTACTTTCTTCTGAACAGACATGGTTAGGGTTGCAACCCTACACCTAGGGAAGTGGGGTTAGGCTTGCAGCCTTAGTTGTTAATTTTAAGGCATACAAAGTAGCTTTAAATCAATTTAAAGTTAAGGTTTTAAAAGCATAATGTCTTCTAAGGATTGCATATTGATTTTAAATACAACTATCTAATTATATATGCATGGACTAAAGAATGAAGTCAACCTCTTTGTAAATGCCAGGAGGCTATTTTTCAGTAATAGTTTGGCTGCTTACGGGAAACTAGACTGCTGGATTGCATGAGTAGAAAATGGCTCATGAGGTTATTTACAAGTTTTGCCCCATGATCAGTGCCATACATCAATAACAGGTATTACTGTAGGCCAAGTCTAAGTGTTTCTGCTTATGGTACATTATAAATTTTGTTCGTAGAATTTATCTTACATTTTTTGTGATCATTCATTTTCTTTCTTTGGCTCTGTCATTATATTAGAGTTTAATGCAGTACATGATTTCTATTCCAATGTTATATTTGTGTGATGCAGTTTCTTCTTATTCTTTTTGTATTCAAGCTGTTATTCCTTCTAGAAATTAGAGATTAATAAGAATGGGAAATCCATTTATAGTTAAAATGTTTTAAAAACATCTGTGAAGTTAATTCATCAGCTGATAGTTTAATCATAATTATAAATTGCTTTTTCTATCACGATATAACAAAGGTTGGTAGCAATGCAGAGATATATTCTATGATAACTTCCATAACGAAACAGATTTCAAATGAATGTATAGAAAGAAGAGGTGCATATTATTTGCTGAATTTCTCAGTGGCTTTCAATACAATGAAGCACAGTATCCTACTAGGCTGCCTCTTTGGTGTGGGAATGGAATGCATGGCATTATGGTGATTCCATTTCTACATAAAGATTGGGTAGAAAGGATGGCCCTGGGAGATATCTGTATGAGACTCCTGGGTGAGGTCATAAGGGGTTTGGGAGTTGGGCAGCCCCAGTATGCAGTATTTCTCATCGGCATCTGAGACTATGCAGGTTCTAACTGTTCTCTGGTCACTGTCCATTTTGATGGGTTGGATGTGGGCTAATAAATCGAAACTAAATTGTGAGAGGACTGAACTTCTGTGACTAGTGGTTTCTGTGTTCAGGAATTAGATGGACAACCTGTTTTCACACTCTTAATCAAGGAGCAGGTTTGTAGTTGGGAGACACTCTTTGATTCGACTTACTCACTGGAAACTTAGGTGTCTGCAGTGGTACAGAGTGCCTTCTCTCAACTATTTTTGGTTTATTAGCTACAACGGTTCCTAGACAGCGATAGCCTGATCACAGTAATTTATGATCTGGTTACCTCCCATTCAGATTATATCATTTGGAGTACTATTGAAGATTGTTTCTCGGGCAAAATGTGTCTGCTTGGCTTTTGAATGGAGCCACTAGCTGGCTTCTAAGTGGTTTACAACTATAAAAATCAACACATAATTAAAATATGCATTAACAATTCTATTGGGTGCTAATACTCCCATAATTAAAATGTGCAATAAAAGCAACCATTTAAAAGCATAACAAAACAGTTAAAACAAATAGCAGAAGCAAAGTAGAATCAGAAGTTCAGCTCAGGAAAATTATTAAACCCTGCTCTCATTTAAACTTAAATATTTATGTGGGATTTTAACTAATACAGACTTCTTATTTTGCCAAAGTTATTGTTACCTACCCTCAGAGCTTTGGATTAAGGTTAGGATATATTTTAAATAAATAATATATTGGCATTCTTTGTGTGGCCCACTAATGCTTCTTTCTCTTTCTACTTTGTGGATTAAAAATGGCTTCGGGGGGGGGGGGAATTGGAATCATTCCACCAAGGTAGTCAGTATTCACTGCTGCATAACTGTATTCAGCATCATATAATTCTAAAACTGAATTTTATTTCAAACACTATGCCTTTCCTTCCTTGATGGAAAAAAAATCAGTGCAGTTGGACATGAGCATGAAGTCTTATTGCAAGAAATGCTTTTGGAGAAAAATATATCTTTTTTAGGTAAGATTTTATATTTTAATTTAGTACCTAAACATTCCACATCTCAGTAGCTTTTCCAAAAGAGGTCTCCATAGATATCCTGTATTAGATAGTAAAGAGAGGCTAAGAAATGATTGATGAGGTACATGTTATCTTTTATTGATTTAGACTTGAGCAGGAACTCAGTTACCTAATACCCCATACTGCACGGGCACAAGCTAGCAATTAATATTTTATAGAATAAGTAGCTGGGAAAAATGCTTTAATATCAGCTGCTGTATTACTTTTGGTGTCATGAGATATTAGCCATAATCTAGGTCTTAGGAGACGCAGTAGGAAGCATAAGAAATATTAGCTGCATAATGCTTCATGTATTAAAAATAAAACAACCACCACCATACAGGAGGAATTCACTGGTTTCCTTAGAAGCATGTTTATTCCTTCATATTTTTGAACAAGTATATTAAGCCTTCTTGCATTATCTCTAATCTAACAATGCAAAATGTTAACCTTTATAAGAATATTATTGCTGTTCATTGTAGAAGTATCACTTTACTTTTCTGCAGTTAACACTTGCTTAATGCAGTTCTTATTACAGTGGTACCTCAGGTTACATACGCTTCAGGTTACATACGCTTCAGGTTACAGACTCCACTAACCCAGATATAGTGCTTCAGGTTAAGAACTTTGCTTCAGGATGAGAACAAAAATCGTGTTCCAGTGGCGTGGCGGCAGCGGGAGGCCCCATTAGCTAAAGTGGTGCTTCAGGTTAAGAACAGTTTCAGGTTAAGAACGGACCTCCGGAACGAATTAAGTACTTAACTCGAGGTACCATTGTATTTAAATAATCATTGGACTTCCCTAGAAAGCATGATCTCACTCTTTGGATTTTGTTGTGTTGATTGGAAAACACTCAATGCAAGAAAGTTGCTGTTTTTCACCTAGAAAGGCTTAGCCAAAAGTGAGACCCCCCCACCTACTACAGTAGTAATGTCATTTAAAAAATAATAATTAAATAAATATTTTACATACTTTTTATATCAAGATATTATTGATGGAGTTTACATCAATGCTCAATACATGTTATGATTTGAGCATACTAGTAGAACATAACAGAATACTATTTTCAAATACTAGAAAGCTGCTGTAGTGTGTCTTCCACTTTGAGAAACAATACTTGAAGAGTTTATTTCCTAAGCATTCTTCAAAAATTGGCATTCATAAATATCAAAAGCACTTTTCAGAATTAGGTGAATTCTGTTAGTCTATGATAGAATACTAGATGTACCACTTCAAACCTCAAGTAAAATATACAAATTTGAGAAAATGCCAGAGTCTCAGGCTTGAATATCCCATCCTCCTTCTTCATTCATAAGGGTAAAAAGTTAAAGCTTCCATCTGCAGTTTGAAACAAGCAACAGTTTCCTGTTGCATTTAAATCTAGAAAAGTGTCATTTTATCCAATCACAGCGAATCATAACAAACCAGGGTCTCATGATTTCTCATATTTTGATTAACTATTGTTGCTAGTCAGCCTTGAATCATGGTTTGCTGTTGGCTTACTGATTTGTTAGGAAAAAGGTGATCCCAGATTCAGACACAGCGCTAAGCTATCCCCTTCCTGGTTTGTTTTCCCAGAAAAGAAAAGAAGAAAAATGAGAATGATTAGTTTACATGTACCATCACACAGTTTGTACTACACTGAAGTTTCCCATCAGCTGTGTTCATACTTTATTAAGGTTCACAGCTGATGGGAAACTTCAGTGTAGTACAAACTGCAAAAAAAAAAAAAAGCTTTTAATTTCCATCCCCTTGCATATAAGTAAAGGGGAGGGTGAAGCACTGGCAGACTTTGGGCTCTCAAATTTCAGCAGCACTCTGTGTGATGCTAAAATTCAGCATGTCCCTCCTGTTTCTCATGCTCCATCTACACTCCCCTGCAGCACGGCACCCACTACCAATTGCACTAACCTAAACCCACCTCTGGGTGAAACTTGTGAACCTGAGGCTTGCCGCAGCTCATCCTCAAAGTGAAAAGTCACAATTTCCCATTATGTTTGAACTTGGACTTTGTGTCTGTCTATGTGCCACTGGAATGTGATGGCTCAATGCTAGATAGTTCAACATGGAAGCAAATTAAGAGGCTAGAATAACTTCTGTGTCCTATAATAACTTTTAAATGATTTTATTTTATTCTCATTTCCACCCAACGTATAAATTGAGCGGAAAGTACAGCATGTCTTCATTGTGATAACACTAGCTATTTCTTAAAGTTACTTTCAGAGAGATCCAATCAACTAAAATATTTTATTTTGAATATTTTTCAGTAACAAAGTACTGTATGACAGGTTGAATTAATGATGTTTATAATGAAGACATAAAAATGCAGAGATGACAAAGAAGCATTTTTATATTCATGTATCAGGTTTGCTAAGAAGGTTCATTTAATCTGACACAGCATTGCACGCGTAAGAAGGATATGTATGAGTGCATTAGTAATTCTTGTACCTCCGTTCAAAAGAAAATTAATTATTCTGCTATCTGGTTAAAAGAATAATACTATTGTTTATAATATTTATTCTTTTTATAGCTGAAGATCAGTTACGTGCAAAAGGTTATGACAAAACACCAGATTTCATATTAGAGGTGCCAGTCGGTGAGTCCATGAGGTTTTTAAGCTTTGGTGGGTGAATCTGTTTATACTGAAAAGCTAACGTTCTTAAAGGCATTATGGGAGACACAGGATAATCATAACACTCTGTTACATATTCACAGTAATGAAACAATGCCTGTAATAATTACGGAGCAGGAGGGAGGGATAAAAAAACTTAGATCCCAGACTGACCTAAGACCCTGATCCATAAGTAAACCTGTTATAGAAACATGTCATAGAAGCATCTGGATTTATTCAAATGTGTAAGTTGTTGACCTGAGACAAATATTTTAAAATCTGCTTTATCCTTAGTCATTGCAAAAGCTAAAATACTGTTCCTCCGTGAGACAAACTTTAACCATAATTTGTCAGACTTTGTGCCACTCCTAATGCCCCAGTTGCGAATGCAGGTTAGCTGCCATGGTGCAAATGATAGATTGTGTCATGGGAGCTAAAGAGGCATCCTGCAAATGGTAATTAGGTCAAAGACATTCAGCTGTGCCCCACTTACTGAAAGTCCCAACACTGCTGCAGTGTGTGTGTTTGTGTGTTGCTACACAGTGGTCCATTTGACCAGGCTGTTACAGATGAAAAATACACACAGAAAAATCTTGGCATATACAAGTTTAGCAGGTGTGCTAAGCACCTGCATTGGTCTTGCAACTGAATTAGAACTACATCATAGATTTGACATAGCACTTGACTTCTAGCCCTTGCTATGCCAGAATTGCACAAAAGAGCAATTCTAAAAATCATTTTAGAAAAATATAAGTGCCACTCAGTGCAAGGAAACCTGAGGTCCATTGTGGGCTTGCATGCTTGTATTTGTTTACCTGTGCCCATGCACCTTTTTAAAAATCTCATCTTGCTTTTGAAATACAATTTTTTTTTAGTATAAAAAGAATGAAAAATTACTACCCCCCTCCAACCTCACAATGTCTTGTGATAGCAGTGTCTCACACCAAATGTAACTGACCTGTAGAAAGGACACTATGAATTGAAAACAGAGATGTTGTATGTACCCTTGTTAACCACGAAAATCCTTTAATAAAAACAACTATAAAAAGAGCAGTACCCCACCACACCAAAAAGTGTGCTGCTCCAAGCCAAGCAGGGATTCAGATTTGCGCACATGGAAAGCTGCCACTTCCATCAGAAAAATTTTCCTTGAATCCATTGGTTCAGATCCAAACTTCTAGAGCAGCAGAAAAGAAGCTTGTTCCATCTTCCGTGTAACAGCCCTTCAGATATTTGAAGATAGTTATCATATCACCTCTAGCAACATCTGGAGGTGCGTAGGTTTCCCAGTCTTGTGGTACAACATGGTACAGCAATATTGTGCCCATGTTTCTGCCTTTCCCACGCAAGCTTCACAGTCCCTGTATTTCCCCTAACGCTTCATTGGGGACATAATACCCAATTATTCTGCCCATAAATAATTGAACCCTTAAAGATGCAAGCACACTGTGAAAAGATTGAGTGACTGTGTTTTTCAGTACGGTTTAAAACCGAGGAAGCCTTGCATAACAATAAATTGTGTTAGATTATTCTTAAGATATATTCATTTACTGTGATTTTAAGAATTTGTAAGCGTTTGGGTTCATTTTAAAAATGTATTTTCCCCCCCTTCCTCCATTTAGCTGTAGAAGGTCATATCATTCATTGGATTGAAAGCAAAGCCTCTTTTGGAGATGAGTGTAGCCACCAAGCCTATCTACATGACCAGTTCTGGAGTTACTGGAACAGGTAGATTCTCTTTCTTTCTTTCTTTCTTTCTTTCTTTCTTTCTTTCTTTCTTTCTTTCTTGTTATTTAAACTGTAGGCCATATGTACATTATTGCTATTTGTCTGGAAGAAAAGAAAGAATGTTGACATGAAATGGATGTCCGCTCGGCAAGCAGCCACCTCTCTGAGCAGCTCTTGCTTATGGGCCCCGGCATTTTTCATTGCATAAGCATAGTATGTTTGCTGTAGTATTAACGACTGAGATCCTGAGGCATCTTGGGACTGATCAAGCACTGGTGGGGGTTCTCAGTGTGGCAGCCTGTAGCACACAACACTAGAAACCTCTTACCACCTCAGCTTGGGTAAAGAAGTGCAAGAACATGTCCCTTACCTATGATCTGAATTTGGCCTCTTAATATTACACACACCCTTTTAATGTTTCAGGTAAAATCCATGGTGTCTTTGCCTTTGTGGAAAGCACTTCAGTTCTTGCAAGTCAGGTCACACAACTACTCACTTTTGTACCCTCCAAAATAGAATAGGATATATTGCAGAGAGCTGCAGTAGGTGGCAGGGATCCATAACTTGTAGTGGCCAAAGGCCTTTCCACTCGGTCAAAGTCACCATTGGATAAAGTCCATCCTCTGAAGGTTCCTTTGTTCATCTTCAATGGCAGGCACTTATTATCAATGCTGTTTTTTTTTGTTTTTTTAAAAAGGTGCCATGAACTTTCCCTTATTCTCTTACAATAGCAATGGTGCCCACCTAAGAGGTGCCGATGAGTTCCAGTGATCCCCAGCTGGAAAAAAGCCCTGCTTATCATTAAAATTAAAACTATTAATCTTCCCTTGAAAATTCGTTTCTGCAGGCATTCAAACACGTGCTCCCTCTCTCTTGCCAAGCCTGTGATCCCAAAGTAACTGCTACACTGAAACCTTTTGTGTCCTACTGTTTCTGCCTTTTACTTCTTCCAGGCTCTCCCCAGTTATTTCACAGAGGTACACCCCACTGATAGAAGAAATGTATCTTAGCCTACCAAGCTGCCATGTTTGATACTTTTGAGAGATACTTGTGCTGAATATATAAAGCTGATATATTGATTCTGAGTTAGACCAGTAGCCTGCCTAGCAGATCTCAAGAGTCTCCAGCACTGACTCTTTTGTAGCCCTGCTACCTGTGCTCATTTTATGTGAAGATGTCATGGATGGAACGTAGGGCCATTTGTTTCAATGCCCACTTGCTCTGCCCCTGTATTGTGGCCACTCCTGGGTGCATTTTTGCTCTGTAAGATGGCAACAAATCGCTCTGTGTTTGGTAAAATATTAAAAGTACATGAAAATCTAATTTGGTTTAATTATATAGTTGAATTCCAACCTAAAGCTGTGCACTTGCATATTTTGCTGTAATATACTAATGAGTAAACTAGTACTATCAAGAGACAGATTAATTAATAATTAGTAACTTCACTGTCAATTATGACTTACAGTAAGTAAGGATGCAGTCAGTTTACTATTTCCATTGTTTGCAAATCTGGCTGTCGTGTCTCTAGACTATGTTTTAGTGAGTCCCAGGAGAAACCTTGACACTGTTATTATCGGAAGTAACTTTGCTACGTTTGAAGAAGGCACTAACAAAATGTCTTCTTTGACACTGATATTAGAATAATGATAATTCTACATAATGAGAGTAGCATTTATTCTACACTCTTTGAATATGAATAGCAAACCTTCCATCTTCTGAAATCTTTCACTATTTAATTGTAATCTAAATGTCTTTAGTACGCTGCATACACTCCTATTGATTAAATAGGAAAGTTCCTATTTAGTTAATAGGAGTGTTCGAAATTTTCCGAGTGTGTTCATTGCTAATCAACACACCCAAAGTTCCTTTCTAAAAATGGCACATACCAAGTGATCCTAAATGCTCACTCAGAAGTTACACTGAGATTAAGGTGGCCTGTACTCCATACTAAGTGTGCTTAGAATAGCATAGTCCTATACATATACATAGGCACAAGGCAAAAACAACCCTCTTCTCCCAAGCCTTTGCCTAATTATACATTCTATGGATTGTTATTTGGTGTATATTTAGGGGCTTTTATATTGTAAACCGCCCTGTGATCTTCTGAAGAAGGGTGATGTAGACATATAAAAATAAAATAATTCATGTCTGCGCACAATGTTCAGTGGGCCTACTCTCAAGTAAGTGGGTTTAGAATTGCAGCCTAAATTGCACCTGGTGAAGATAAAAAAGTATAATGTTCAAAGAAAGTAAAACTTAAATTCCATTTTAACTTGCGTCTATAAAATACCATTTATCACACATGTGCAAAAAGATGTGAGGAAGACAAAGTTATTTAATGTACAGTACTGAGTATTTTGATAATAATGTTATCAGTTGATATGTTGAGGTAAAGTTAAATTGTTTGGAAATGTTTGGAAAAGGAAGACATCCTTTCCCTAGCACAATGTCAATATCTAGCAGTTTAGGGGCTTAAAAAGTTGTATTGGTGAAATGAAACACAGTGGCTCAACAAACGGACTTAGTGGAAACCTTGGGAGTTGCATTTGTCAAGCATCTAGGAAAACTGTTCATGCATACCCAGTATCCAAAGCTTCATTGGCAGCCAATACACAAAGAACTGAAAGGTCATTCTTCTTCCTGCAGTATGATGGTTTGTTGACATATTTTGACACACTGGTACAATACTGAAAGGTTTTGACCTTATTCCAACACTCAGGGACTTAGGATTGCTTAAGCCTTCTAGTGCTTATGGAATTTCACAAATTCCACATTCTCTCTCCCTCTCTTATCTCCCATGCCTGTCCTAGCATTAGTTAACTTGTTTCAGAAATGGGCTTGAATGAATTTAGAGTCATGAATTACTGTCATTTTTCATTCAGGCTATCATTGTCAGGTGGGGGAGGAATTATTACGAGTACGCAGAGCAATAAAAAGTAGTGAATTTTAATTTTCTCACAGGAACCTTGTTATCCTAAAGGCCTTCAAAGGAACCCTGTAAAATGTTTGTGAGCAGAAAGTTGTATATTTGTTTAAAGCTTATGTGTAAGCTGTGTATTTTTCTTTCAATCAATCCTATGCATACTTTCCTGGGACTGTCTCCTTTAATTCAGTAGGATTTCAGATTGTGCAGAGGATTCTGCTGTTAACAGATAATTTTTCCAAAGTAGTATAAAGCATCTTTAGTCTGAAGGAATAAATTTTTAGTATTTGGATAATAGCCTAATCTTCAGAATTCTAAAGTTTGTGATATCAGTACAGTATGTTTATGATCGTGTTCTTTTTCTTTGCAGTAAAAATTCAGCAGTGGTGGCAACACAAAATAAAGTCACATAAAGTGCAATTAAGATTACATTAGCTAGTAAATTTCACTTTGGGAAAAATGTTTTCCATATTGAGCATTTTAGTAGTACACCAGATTTAGACAATCTTTTATAAATGTTTGTGAGGCTGTTCTATTTTTCTATGCTTTTTCTAAAAGTAAACAGAGTACTATGATCTTTCATTGTTTGAATTATATTTCTTTATATTTTTCCTCTAATCTTTCAAATATTGTTGCATCATTGGAGGCTATTCCATAATACAGACAGAGCGCTTTCAGCTTCCATCTATATTACTGCAAGGCATCAGCTCCAATTTCCTTGGTATTTCTCATTCAGATTAGACAAGCATCTAGGCTTACGTACGATAAGAGCTGACAGCATAGATCCTGCTATGTTTGCCAAAGGCCTGGTCACAGACACTCCACTATGTCAAAGAATGTCAGCCCCCACAGACCTTACCTTTCAGAACTCCTTGTAATTTTTAATTGACATTTACATCTGACATTTTGAATGTACATGTTATTGTTGAGTCTTTATCTACATATGAATGGTAGAAACATTTTCTGAACAGAACCAAAACATTTTTTAAAATTATTATTTAAGAAGGTTGCTTTGCTTGCTGAAACTCAGGCCTAGCTACATTCCCTCTTCCATTGTGTAATTTTTATGAGTGCTTTGCTAATCTAATTACGAAGCTTTCGCTGTGTGTGTAAAGAAATAAGTTAAAAGTAATTGACAAAAATAGAATCATCTTACTTTAGGACATACTAGCCATACAGTCATGCGGCAAGAATCTATATTTAAAACATTAGCTACATTATTTGGGATATTTTAAAACGTAGTACACAAAATGACATATTCATAACTATTCCAAACCCCATTTAAAGCATAATAATTTGAGGGGGGACTTTTAAATCCTTCTTTATTCCATGCCATGTAATATTTTTCTGCATGCATTTTCCAAATGGAAGTTTTAAATTATTTATTTTTTAAAAAAATTAAATTAAACGAATAAGGGTAATTATCCTAAATCGGAATAAGGAAGTTCAGTTGCTCATAAATGTCAATAAGCAAAGAACTAACAGAAGTGGTTTGTCACAAACGATCCTGCTTTTCTTCTAATTAGTTCATTTACATTTTACAAATTAACAGTAAATTTCAGATAGAAGATATTCCAGCAGCATACTATAGCATTACTGACCTGTATTTGTATCTGCCAAATTTAAGTTAATTAGAAATGTAGATGCTGTTTGTTTTATCTGTCACAAAGCTCATCTTTAAAAAAAGGCTAGACACACTCCCCCCTCCAACATTTATCATCTAAATAATAGTCTTCCCAAGATGGCAGCCTCATAATAAACTCTTTTCAGTGGAGTGATGGGTAATGAAGCTTGCTTGTGAAGGAAGCGAAAAATGTTGTCTAGCCAAATGCATGAATATGATGGCTGGAGAATCAGTGGACTTTCTCAGTCATCAATCTTTTTAGTAGCCTCTTACACATCTGAATATTTTGATAGATGATCTAATAATTGAGTTATCTATCTTTCTAACTATCAGAGTTGTATAAAAATTATTCTCACATTCTACTGAATATTAACTATATTAGACATCCAGTAAATTTTTCAAAAAAAGAAAAAGGAAGACCAGGTATTGGAAGAATTTTATGATGCAAATTCCCTTAATAAATTAACTAATGGAAATCTGAAGAATTAAACCTTCTGAAATTGTATAAGCATACAGTAAAGACAGAATCTGAAACTGATTATATTAAAAAACATTGGGATGTCTGCAAGACAAGTAAAGAGAAGTTCCTGATGTCACTAGTGGTAAATTCTAATAGTGTGTGAGATATAAAATAAAATATTTTTCAGAGTCTTTATATGGACTAACAGTGGTCTCAGATTTATTCACATCTGATTTTTACTTGGAATTGGTAAACATAGGGCCCAATGGAACCTGACATAGAAGGTCTGTGGCTAGAATCTCCCCTTTTATTTCATTTCTTTGTGCCCCCATTTGTTACTTTGAAGATGAGGAAAGTAAAATAAGAGCAATGGAGTATCATAGGTCTGCTGCCTCACACCTGGTAGAACCTATTGGTATTATCTTACAACATTTTGAATCTGGTTCTTCCTTATTGACATCTTTGAAACTTAGGCTATGTAACATACCATATTTGTGATTTGAAACATGGTGAGGTCATTTTTGTCCACTCTTTAAAGTCACTCTTTTACATTGCTGTAAACACCAGAGAGTGCGTGGAGATGTCTTCACCCACTGCACTCTACCTGATTTATTTCGCCATGCTGAACACCTATTCATTAGAACTGTTACCTGTGCATGTGCAGTGGCTGTCTCAAATATACGCACCTCAGCTGCACTATAGCTTACGTTTTCAATTGGGATGGAAGCTCATTTGAGGGGGAAAGCATCAAACAGCAGTATTTCTCAATAAACTATAGGATACATATGGATTGTGGCTAACATATTTCAAACATCATCGTTGGGAGGGCAGTGTAACCAGAATAGACACTAATGTATAGTATGGACAGCCTCAGACTGTGCTCCTAACAGAATTACTAGGAAATACAGGGACATGTAGGGACGCGGGTGGCGCTAAACCACTGTGCCTCTTGGGCTTGCCGATCAGAAGGTTGGCGGTTTGAATCTCCCCGATAGGGTGAGCTCCCGTTGCTCAGTGCCAGCTCCTGTCAACCTAACAGTTCAAAAGCATGCCAGTGCATGCATAGATAAATAGGTACTGCTCTGGCAGGAAGGTAAACAGAGTTTCCATGCACTGCTCTGGTTTCGGTGTTCTGTTGCGCCAGAAACGGCTTAGTCATGCTGGCCAAATGACCCAGAAAAACTGTCTGAGGACAAACACTGGTTCCCTCGGCCTGTAAAGCGAGATGAGCGCCGCAACCCCAAAGTTGTCTGCAACTGAGCTTAACCGTCAGGGGTCCTTTACCTTTACAGGGACATGTATCGGAGTAAATGTGCGTAAGATAGGCTGTATAAAGATGTTGGGGTGCGGAGACTACTGGCACTTAGTCTATACTAAATCTTTAATGTTTAAACTACAAGGTGTTACCTACCTGTGCCTGAAGAGTGATCTGCTTAGTGAGTAAAGAATATGTGTTTCTGGAAGACATATTTAATCCAGACTATGTCATGAATAATGGAGAACTTGTTTCCAAATGGCCAATAAATGGTAAAAACAATCCTCCTGAAGTTAATTGAATTTACCGCTTTTTAGTTATTTGGAAAGTTTTGTTGAGCCAATTTTGAGCAATGAGCATAGTGCTATTAAATTAAATATACATGTAAATAGCCAATTACAAAGAAAATCCAACATGGTCACATTGGGTTACAAAAGAGGAAACTTCCCCCAAAATGAGAAGATTGGTAATAATGAAGCTGAAAGGCAAATTCAAGAATGTCAAATTTTTCAAAAATGCTTGGGAGTTGTTTAAAAATGCAATATTAGAAATTAAACTGGTGTGTATGCTACAGATCAGGAAAGATACCATGAGGACCAAGAGCAGGCTTCCTCAACCTCGGCCCCCCAGATGTTTTTGGTCTGCAACTCCCATGATCCCTAGCTAGCAAGACCAGTGGTCAGGGAAGATGGGAACTGTAGTCTCAAAACATCTGGAGGGCCGAGGTTGAGAAAGCCTGGCAAAGAGGGTGCTAGTGTGGTTAATGAGTCAAAGATGCCATTAGAGGCAAGGCAGCTTCCTTTTAAAAAAAATGGAACTCTTGTCTGAATGAAAAAAACTGAAAGGGACACAAACTTTGGCTAAAAAAAAAGTGGGGGCAAGCAAACAACAAGGGATGCTAAGAAATAATTTAAGGAACACATTGCTATAAACATGAAGATCGACAAAGGTTCTTTAAATATATTAGTAGCAGGAGACAGTCTAGGAAGGCAGTTGGACTTTTGGATGACCAGGGAGAATAAGGACATTGAATGAATTATTTGTATCTGTCTTCACAACATAGGATATAGGGAAGATCCCAGTGCCTGAACTAAGTTTTGCAGGAGGGGAGTCTGAGGGATAAAGTTCTAGGCCTAATATACAAAGTAAAAACTGGCAAATCACCTTTTCCAGCTAACATCTACTCAAGAGTTCTCAAAGAACTCAATGGTGAAACTGCTGACCTTCTAACAAAAATATATAACTTGTTCCTAAGAACAGCCTCCATACCTGAGGCCAATATTATACCGATTTTTTTAAAAAGGGAAATAGGGCAGATCCTGAAAATTACAGGCCAGTGAGCTTAACCTCTGTCCCAGGGAAACTTGTGGAAAGTATTGTTGAAGATGAAATAACGAAGCATATAGAAGAGCATGCCTTGCTGAAGCAAAGCAAGTATGGCTTCTGCTAGTCAAGTCCTGTCTCATGAATCTTTAGAATTTTTTGAGAGTGTGAACAAGCATCTAGATAGCAGTGCTATGGCTGACATAATGTACCTGGACTTCCAACGAAGTTCCTCACCAAAGGCTGTGAAGAGCTGCGAAAGGATCTCTCCAAACTGACTGAATTGCAAGTGCAGTTTAGTGTAAATAAGTACGTATAAAGTGTTGCATTTCACATATACACTTACGGGGGCTAAACTGGCAGTGCCTGACCAGGAACAAGAACTCTCTGTACAGTTGCTTCACCTCAAAATGCACATTTTCTTGATTTACCCATA
Organism: Podarcis liolepis; assembly: GCF_965112155.1. Lineage (NCBI taxonomy): Eukaryota > Metazoa > Chordata > Lepidosauria > Squamata > Lacertidae > Podarcis > Podarcis liolepis. The sequence goes on from NC_139554.1 coordinate 39,760,893, forward strand.
ATTACTTGGTAAGAAATTATGGGTAAATTAAAAAATGTGCATTTTGAGGTAAGAAATTACCAAGTAATTACTAGTTCCAAGGGCAGCAGTTCTGGTATATTTATTCATGAAAATTTCAATATTTAAGTGTATACAAAGCAAGTTTGGGCCATATTAAGTTTTTCTTTAAGTCCTGTATTATAAAGCATATGTGTTCTTTCTGAATTGATTTTTGTTATCAAAGCATCATCTTTGATGTCAACGCCAATAAGTCGCATGCTTTTGTTGTAAATGATGAAAAATTATTTTGTCTTAAATGCTCATTGCTGTACCTGGATTTGCATCTTCAGTTGTAGCTGCGTGTGTGACATTATTAGTGAAATAAAGACACTGTTGTTGTGGGCAGTCTGAGATGACAATACAAGGTTGTGCTAGCTGTGATGCTGAAAAAAGTTGTCACCCACTATTTTTCTGAGGTTTGTCATTTATCAAAAAGAAGCAATCTGCTGCAGGAGGATTTCTGCGGACATTCCTATTTGTGTGGCCTGAGCCTGTCTCTTCAGGTTTCATTATTTAGGTCTGATGTGTAGTTAGTTCTTATCAAAACTAATACTATCTGAAGTACTAGGCTTCCAGTGGTCACACAACCAACATCAGGATTTCTTCAACATGACTCATATTACTAAAGACAGTATCTCCTTAAATTTGAGTATAGCTTCAGTGTCTGTATCAATTACATCTTCTAGCTGAATTTTAGTGAACATTTTGCTTTGAATTTGTGTAAGTGCATCAGATTTAAATTGATACACATTTGTAGTGTCTCCAGATTCAGGTATGACTGTATTTCGTTGAAACTTAACATTACAGTACCTGGAATGTATTTATCTATTTTCCTACATTTATACCCCAACTTTTGTCCACCATGGAATCCACATGGTTTCTAGGTCGCATGGCTGAGGTCATGATCCAGACTTAGACTAGACCAAAGCTTCAGCAAAATAGTGGCCTCATCTGACTTCAGACCATACCTTGGAACTACACTAAAGATAGGCCATACTGCATTCTGCAGGCAGGCAGTTCTTGATTTTATATATTTTACTGAACACTATATGGACTACAATGCAATTGGTTGTTTCTGGTGTCATTTACTTTTTATATTTTCTTCTGGTGACATTACTTTTTATATTTTCTTCCCAAAGTGCTTTGTTTAGCACAAAGTATTTCAATATTTTAGCATTATTATTAAGGTTTCTAATGCTACCGCATTTACTTGAATCTAATGCTCACTTTTTTTGGCCAAATTATGTTGCGAAAATTAAGGTCAGCATTAGTGTCGATGGCACATTTACATTCACCAGCAAATACTTTTTTTGGTTTCAAGGTTCTGATTTTGAGGTGTGCATTAGATTTGATGGTGCATTAGACTTGGTACATTGCCTACTTCTTTAATTATTTTTAGAATACATACATTATAAATGCATTCATATGGTAAGAATTTAATAGGATGCTTCAGAATAACTAACAGCAACAGATAATTGTATTATTGTTTAAACCTTTTGGTTTAAAAACAATATGCTAGCTTTCAGTTTCATTTAGTGTGTCTTTTTAAAACAAAGTGTACACATTGATGGCTGAACTCCTGATGTAACACTAAACTGAAACCCAGGCCACAAAATTTGAATGTGGACCACATACTTTTTAGCAGTCTGACATTTTCACTCCAAATGTGTTCATAGCCACAGAATAGAGGCGGATGTGTGGCAGCTCTAAGAAGATCCAAAAAAACACATTTGTTTTGGATTCCACAGACATGGCTATGGATTAAAGTGTTCTTGTTTTTGTTTCTCTTGGTTGTGCTGTAAGAGTGTCTGTGAATTTTGGAGACTGAAGCTCTAACCCCACTTGAATAAAGACAATGATGGCAGTGAGTTTCTGTCCAGAGTTAATCAGCTGCAGAATTTGTAAACTGCACATATGTCAGAGTTGAAAATGTTAGCACTCTAGTAGAAGCTTGAAAAGGTTAGATCTGATAAAAGCCATCAGCAGTTAAAGAAAGTGATTTATGGGACTGTAATGACACAAAATGCCTCATTTATCACTCCTTTATAGATAGGTTAAGGTTTCACTGTCATACCTTAAAAACTTGACCACTTAGAATTGTCAAAATAGGCCCTTAATTGCCCATCATGCATTTCAGTTTGAATTTCCCTCTCTTGATTTTTTGTTAATTTTATTTCATATTGCTTTTGAGCTTTCCACATGATTTTGTTTCATGTTATTAAGATTTGATGCTTTTTGAAAATTGTATTCTTAGCTATGCAGTCCTTACTGGTTAATCATGTGGACATGAATTATTGTGTCTCACTCCTGTATGTTTGTATAAATATACTTGAAACAAAATAAGTTAAACTGCATACCTGTGTGCGTTTTACTAATTCTTTTAAGGTGCTTATGACTATATGACTTATTTTATTACTAATATAAATTTACAAAGTAATATTTCTGTAATTCTTCCATTGTTAACAGTGTCACCTGTTATTCTAACATTTTAGTGCTGTATCTATTAATTTAATAAACAAAAGAATCCATTAAAAATATTTTTAAGTGAACAAATGTATATCCCCCTTACTTTTTCATAGCACTGTTCAAATTTATAGTGTCAGTTGCAAAGTTGCAAACGACCTTCAATTTAAAAAGAACTCAGAAGTATTTGTCAAGTCTACTCAGTCTTGGTCCGTGGTCCTTGGCCCTTTGTTACTGTAAAGGGAGCTAAAAAACAGTATTTGTAAGTCACAAAAATGTGATTAGGGCTGCTATTTTTATAACAAAGCGAATTTTAGAGAAATAAGTTTTTCTCTGTGTCAGATTTTGGAATGATCAGGCTATATTGCCATCTAATCTCAAATCCTTAGAAGAAAGTCTTACTGCTGTGATGTGTAGCTGGAATACGTTTTATAATCACCTGGATTTAATTGTTTAACACAAATTTAATTATTTAATGAATCAATAGAAATATTTCCATAACCAGTCTGTGGGAAAGAGCCCCATTAACAAAGCAACACTGCTTCATTTCCAAAATCGATGAAACCTAAATTATCAAACTTTAAGATTTATTCTCCATCTCAATTTTCCATAGGACTACTTTACTTCCATAAGAATACTTTGCTTGCTTGCTTGCTTGCTTGCTTGATTACTTATTTACTTACTTACTAAATGCATGAGTGTTGACTATGGTGTTTGGTATAAATAATGCGCCATTCATGTAAGAAAGCTAACATCATTGAGGCACTGGCTTACTGCCATGGATCATGCAGATAGTAAGACAGTCAAAGAAAAATCTTTTCAGTCCATATATTACGTAAGTTCATTATGTGATTTCAACTGGGCTTTTTAAAATAAAGTGGTAGATAAATTTTATGTTGTATGCGCTTGTTAAATTCAAATTTGACTCATTGCATGAACGTTAACATGTAATCTGAATTGCCAAAGAAGTAGTGTGTGAAAATGGCTTAATTACAGGGGAAGAAGAGGAGAAAGCACAAGCCTCTGGGCATATTATATTTTAATTGTTTTCTCTGAAAAGGTAAATAAATTCAAGCCTGGTTTAGATAACTGTAAGGAAGGCTAAAATATGAGATACTCTGTGAAGCCTCAGTGAGGATAAATGCCTCTATGAGGATAAATATTTAGTTACTTTGAAGGAGGAAGAAACAACCCACTCATCTCTTGGGGCTGAACCAGACTTCCATTTGTGCCACAGTTTGGGTACAGGCCCATATTTTCCAGGCATGGGTACGAACAGAAGTTTTTTTCTACCGCTTCTTTCCCTGGAAAAACCCACTGTTTATCACCGAATCGGGAAATTCATGGAAACCCACACACAGAACTGTGCCTAGAAATCACAGGCCTCTGCCTACAAATCATGGCACAAATGGACATCCATTATTACTCTTAATAAAGTATGAAACATTTAAACGTTTTGTTTTAAATACTACCCTCACTATAATCTTGTTCTTTGTATGAGAATTAAAATGCTAGATATGCTGTCTGAGGTGAGGAAGGAAGATTTTTTTTGAATGCGGTTGACAAGATGTTCCGTCAGCTAGAAGAACTTTAAACTGGGGAAATTTTTGTTTACCTATAGGGATTAATGTGGATATTGGAACAGAATAGATAGATTATATAATTGTACAAGCCACTATTATATAGATAATGGACATTCTATATTTATAATTTCACCCATTGTCACCATTATTAGCTTCAGTTCAGTAATGTCACTGCTGGTATTTTAAATGTGAAAATGCATTTATTTGCCCTTTTGAACTTAGTTTTTTTTTTAAAAATAGCTTAATTAACGGTATTTCTGGGAACTTAATTGAGCTAAACTGCTTTTGGCACACTAGGAAAAGGGTAATCTGACTGGGTGATGAGTAGTTGCTTACAAATAACCTTGACTTGCTTTGTCTTTTAGAGCTTGGCTCTTTTCCTCGGCCTTGTCTTGTTCTGGGGTGCGTTGTTCTGTTCTGTTCTGTTCTGTTTTTTTAAGCTTGGTTTGCTCTCACCCCAGAGGAAGCCCATCAATTACATTGACCGGCTGGTTTGTCATAACAAAGTACCAAATGAACGTGTGTGCAAGTTATCTTTCTTTTTGTGAGGCTTGTTTCACAGATAAATCAGCTTCACAGAACTGCATCTTCAACACACACCTTCGGTATTTTTTGAAAACTCATTTTTCGTAAATATTACAGTTTTCCCCTTTAGATACAATTCAGAAGTTCACCCAAAAATATCAAACAGAATAGCATTACCTCTAAACACTTAGATATTTTAAATTGGAACAAAACGCATTGTTACCAAAGTCTCATCTACCCGACTTACATACCTTTCATTTGAAATACTCTCCAATTCCTTGCAAGAAGATGAAGCGAAGAAACCCTAACAAGCTTAGGCTTGGATCGAGAGATGTATTGCACAATGGAAAGGCACTTTTGCAAGGTAGTCCCATCACATGTCATCCCAAAACTCTCGGGAATGACTTTCGGGGGTGCCAAAGGCTCTTGTAGGGAGGGAAGATAAGCCCCATTGCAGAAAGTGGAGTTCCGCCTGTCTATTTCTGTACCCACCCCATAGTCTCCTAGATTAATTTCACACTATTCTGCTTTTACTGAGTTTTATTAATGTGGTCAGTAGAACAGCACCTCTCAAATACTTGCACTATCAGCAATTGCAGCTCAGTAAGGCTTTCCCTGGTTTACTGTTAATTCAGTAAGGATAACCCAGGCATACAGAGAGGGGAACCTGGAAGCTCCCAAGAGCTGCTGAGTCATAAGGCAGGAGATTATGAAGTGGCTCAAGCTTTAAACCACAGAAGTACACAATGGTCATACAAAATTTGACTTCGGTTTCGGATGCTTTTCACACACAGGCTTAAGAGAAGCTGGAAATGGATTGGCAAGTGTTCAGAGTAAAAGGATGGATTTCAAGAGTGGGATATTTTACAGCCAAAGAGCACAAGGAGCAGTCAGTAATAATGGGTGGGCATTTATAGGGCATGTCGCAGCATCTGAGAAGTATGAGCTGCTAAATTTTTTGAATGGGTGTGCAGAGATGATTGGTCACTGTGGTCTTAGAGGAGAGATTTACTTTTTTCACTTCATGATGCCATTCCACTTTGTCCTGTCAAGTTTTCTATATAGTTTCATAATGTTCCTTCTTCCATGTAGTAGAGAAAAAATTGAGCCTCTTAGCTTTCAAGTTAAACTCTTGAAAAGATTTTTCAGTGGTGCTCAATGATCTTTAAACCACAGTAGATTTTGAATCCTGCTACTCACTATGTGTCACCTAACATGTGCTTATATTTCATTCCTGTCTGAAGAACTTCCTACTTTATACAGTTTGTGGAGCTCCATACATTGCCTCAGATAAACAGTGAGTTCCATCTTCATCCGTATGATAATTGGGTTTCTGAATGTGTTTAATTGGAGCAGTTTTAAGGGCGAAATGTTCAGCATAACGTGGACAATCTCTATGCCAAATAGAGAGCTTTCTAGTTCATGTGGAAATACCCATTTTCTCCATTGAGTCTACACCCCACTCTTTAGCTGCTAGATATCTAGAACAGCTCACAAACAAACAATTAAAACAAGACAGTCCTGGCCTGCATGCTGACAGTCTAAAAGACATGACAGAAAAGGGAAAAGGAGCAGGGAGAAGAAAAGAACAAACTGGTGCCAATTCTTTATTTTTAAATTTATTTTTTATTAATTTCCTAATTATTATGGAGCCACAGAGACAGGTACACAATAACAAAAATTGAGTAATCCAATTAAAGGCAAGGCATTCAAAACCTGAACATATTAAATAACAACACCCAATCTAAAACCATGAAAGCCATTTTTCTCTAGAAGCTGCGCGGAGAGGTACCTGTAAATCTGAAACCAAACTAACGGTATAAGAAATAAAATCTCGCCATACTCAATAGGAATGATCAGGATCTTCCTGTCCCTTAGAGACCCATAACTTATGGGGGGGTCTGCAATAACTAAATTCCATATAGTTTTATACAATAAGGATAGATTTTTTTGCCATTTCCCTTGCTGTGCTGTAGAGATCCTGGCAGCTGGCAGCACCCTATTGGCAAAATGTCTTCATAGTAGCTGTCCACATATTTAGTGGGTGACAATTCCTAAAGTTAAGTAAGGTAAAGGTAAAGGGGCCCCTGACCATTAGGTCCAGTCGTGGCCGACTGGGATTGCGGCGCTCATCTCGCTTTATTGGCCGAGGGAGCCGGCGTACAGCTTCCGGGTCATGTGGCCAGCATGACTAAGACGCTTCTGGCGACCCAGAGCAGCGCATGGAAACGCCATTTATCTTCCCACTGGAGCGGTACCTATTTATCTACTTGCACTTTGACGTGCCTTCGAACTGCTAGGTTGGCAGGAGCAGGGACCGAGCAACGGGAGCTGACCCGATTGCAGGGATTCGAACCGCCGACCTTCTGATCGGCAAGTCCTAGGCTCTGTGGTTTAACCCACAGTGCCACCCGCATTCCAAAAGTTAAGTTTTAGTTCTTAAAATGATCTGTTGGAATGGAAACAGTTCTGGGGCAGGAAGAACCTGCAGAGCTGATAGAATGAGCCCTGCTTCTCATCTCTTCTACTGATGAAGCAGTCTGCCTGAAAATATATTAATTATTATTAATGTGTGACTATTAATCTGCATGCTGCTTTGCAGAGTGATGACAAAAACCCAGATTCCAATGAACTGAAATTTGATACAGAAGAGGAAATAGAGAGGAAGAAGGTAGAATCTATTGTGAACTGCCTTGGATTTGTAGAGAGTAGATTTCTTCCTGTGATCCTATGTACCCCTGCCCAGTTACTAGTAATTGTAGTGTCAGGTATTCCTGAACCCATTTCTGAGTCTAGATAGAAGGCAAGGCGTAAGTGGGTGGGGAGAATCAGATTTAGACTTTCTAATCATACTTCCAGACATTTGGATCACTTCGTACTGCTTTTATGGTGTTTCATTGTATACGATGTTGTACCCTGCCATGCTATATTGTATGAATTGGTGGTATTTACATAGGTAAGTAACAATACTACCACAATCTCAAAATTATGTGTTTTGGTACGTGAACTGATGTTGAAGGCTGTTTTGCTGAAGAGACTGACTTGGCATCTCAGCAAGATGGGGATGACTAGCATGGAGAAGGGACGCTGCCAGGAGACATGAATGCTGTGTGGCAGTGGCAGCACATTTTCAGCCAAACACAGCAGATGCCTGCCAAGATACTGCATGTAGCAGTTAGGCAAACTGGAAGGCACCTGAGCACGTGCGATAAATGATAGGAGCAGCTGGCATAGTGCAGCAGAGGTGCAGAACCACCCTTCTGACAGCAGTGCCCCTGCCACTCACCAGGATGGGGCAAGGCAGCAGCATTGGCAGGACTGTCAGAGTCCACCATCAGAGACAATTTAGTGATTTCCTCTCAGCTTTCCTCTTTCTGATTCCTCATCAAGCCTATGCCCTCCCCCTTGGTGTTTCTGCTTCATCTTTGCATGCTGAGAGGAGGGGTGTGCCCTCCATTTAAAGCACATTCACTGGCTTCCCCCTCCAAGAATCCTGGGAACTGTAGTTTCTCCTTTAAATAGCTAGAATTGCCAGCACCCTTAACAAATCACAGTTCCCATGAGTCTGTGGGGGGAGCCATGTTCTTTAAATTTGCACTGGGAATGGATCTGCCTGATTTCTTGCCTGTGGGGAAATCTGCAAGCATATATAGAGAAACAACCCTATCTGTTTCCTTCTCACCATAGCTGTCAACTTTCGGATTTGAAAATAAGGTATCAACAGCTTCACCTGTCCCAGGGACAGTCTACGGGATATCTAACAATCTGGGATAGCAGCGGAAAATGGAGCTGGAATAAGGGATTTTCCTGCAAAAAAAGGGAAAGTTGACAGCTATGCTCACAGCAGTGCTTATGTAATCATTCAGTAGGGGGATGTGGGTAGAGCTGTGGTCTAAACTATTGAGCCTCTTGGGCTTGCCGATTGGAAGGTCAGTGGTTCAAATCTGTGTGATGGGGTGAGTTCCCATTGCTGTCCTAGCTTGTGCCAACCTAGGAGTTTGAAAGCACACCTGTGCAAGTAGATAAATAGGTACTGCTGTGGTGGGAAGGTAAATCGTGTTACTGTGCGCTCTGGCTTCCATCATGGTGTCCTGTTGCAGTTTAGTCATGATGGCCACATGACCCAGAAAGCTGTCTGTGGACAAACGCCAGCTCCCTCGGCCTGAAAAGTGAGATAGCCAGCTTTGTCTGGACTTAGCCATCCAGGGGTCCTTTACCTTTTTAGCTTTGCCTTATTCATTCATTCAGTCTTTCTTCCATTTAATTATTATCCCACAGTCCCCTTTTTATGTATATATCATTCTCCTTATCTTACCAATTGCCATCCACATCTGATTGCACATCCATATACTATAGAACCTTTGGTTTCAGGTTGTTGAACTTACTCACATGCTGTCTTACCTGGGGGAGAACCAGTCCCTTCAGATCCAGTTATACACACATACAACACCTCATTCTCAAAAAACAGAGGTCCTGTTACTTCTTCGGTTTTCACTAGGAGAAAAAGAGCAAAAACACTCGCAATTCCCGGGCACGTATGAGACTGCCTTATACAGAGTCAGACCATTGATCCACCTAGCCCAGTATTGTCTTTTCTGATTGGCAGAAGCTCTTGAGGGTTTTGTGAAAAGTCCTTTTCCATTAGCCAGGTAGCCTTATAACTAGAGATACTAGGACCTGGGGATATCTGCATGCACAGAAGTGTCTGCTTCAAAAGACTTCCTGCAGCAACAGAGATCATACTGAACATGTTATCGTGCAATATTTGGAGACTCATTGGTGTGCTCTATTTCCCAGTATATGAAGGAAAAGCTTCAGAGAACAACCGTGTTCTGATTTCTCCAACAGATATAAAGGTGATGGGGGAAGGTCACTTGAGAAAGCCAAAATCCCAACCAACCAAGTCCCACACAAAGTGGGAGTCTGAATTTGGACCAAAATACTGCATTTTTTAATACTCCATTTACCTTTTAGTGACACCCAAATGGATATCCTTCTCATATTCTACTCAGTACCTAGTTTTTGTCACAGCATTCATAAAATCCATTTGAATTCAACTGAAAGATAATGGCATCATCTGTACTGAAAACAAATATGAGCATTTAGTGCCTTATGTTACATGTTTCCTTCTTCCAAATGTTCTACTGCATCTGCATTAATTAGTGTTGAGATAATTATGTGCAGTGTTTTCAATGTCATTCAGATTCAGAGGTTCAGTAGTGATAAGAGCAAGTCAGTTGAGCTATTAATACATAATCCTTGTTTTTGAAATTTCACCACCATAGAAATGTGCATCCCTGAGTCGATAGCACTTAATAATGTGAAAATAAACAAACAACCAAAAATCATACCCAAACCATTGCAGCTTTATGTTTGGAGGACCCACAATAATTGGCATCGCAAAAGGTAAATGGGTAATATGAGGTGCAAATCATTAATATAGACTATCAAATCAGAGAAATGTATTCCTTATGAGGAAATGTTTTGCTTTTAAAACTAGAGCTTTGTTTCTAGTATCTGGATATATTAAATTGAGACACACACACACACTGCTGTACCCATTCATGCAATGACAACAAGGAATTTATGTAGAAAATACTCATTTCAGTAGCTTATGAACTTGGGTTTTTATTTGAGACTATTGAGCTTTATAGCTCAAAACACACACACACGCATACACACACATGCATACACAAACACAGAGGGAGGGATCTTTCTGAACAGAACACAATGCAGCCCTGTTGCTCCCATGTCATGTGTGCGTTTAGGCTGTGTACCAACCCATTACAAGCTCTGTGCTGTGTGGAAATGAGGGAATTTCACACCCCTACACCTCATAACACTGCCAGTGGGACTTTGTAAGTGATAGGCTTCCACCATATAGCGTGCTCCACCGCAATTATTCTTAAACTCCAGTTCCTAATTTTTTATTTCATGGACTGCTCAGTTTTACTTATAAAGTTGTATTCATTTGAATGGCATTGCATTTTTACTTATTAGGTATTTATATACAGCCATTTCTGTGGAGCACAGACACGTGAAGAGAGTTTTGCAGAAGCACTCCCATTGGGATGAGAATATCTAAGGTGGGAAACCCTGGGCCCTCCAGATGTTACTGAACTACAACTCCCATCAGTCCCAGCAAGCATGGCCAATGGCCAGGGAATTTCAAACGGGGGACATTCCCAGCCCTACCTGGGTATGCCAAAGATTTAATCTGGATCCATCTGCATGCGAAGAAAATGCCAATGAGCTATGGCCGTTTCACACAAGCTGATAATAGAAAGTGAACTATAGTGGTACCTCAGTTTTTGAGCTGCTTGGAAGCCAAACGTTTTGGTTTTGAAATGCCGAAAACACAGAAGTAATTGCTTCCGTTTTGGAACGGACCTCAGAAGTCGGAACAGCTTCCACTGCGTGTATTTCTTTTTTCTCCATTGACTTTGCCCACCGCCCTTTGCGCATCAATTGTCAAACATTTCGGAAGTCGAACAGCCTTCCGGAACGGATTACGTTTGACATCCGAGGTTCCACTTATTTTATTTCACGAAAAAATACATGTATACATATATGTTGTTATTTAGTCATTTAGTCGTGTCCGACTCTTCGTGACCCAATGAACCAGAGCACGCCAGGCACTCCTGTCTTCCACTGCCTCCCGCAGTTTGGTCAAACTCATGCTGGTAGCTTCGAGAACACTATCCAACCATCTTGTCCTCTGCCGTTCCCTTCTCCTTGTGCCCTCCATCTTTCCCAGCATCAGGGTCTTTTCCAGGGAGTCTTCTCTTCTCATGAGGTGGCCAAAGTATTGGAGCCTCAGCTTCAGGGTCTGTCCTTCCAGTGAGCACTCAGGGCTGATTTCCTTAAGAATGGGTAGGTTTGATCTTCTTGCAGTCCATGGGACTGTAGGAGCAGTTACATTTTGTTGTGTTGATACTTCTTTTTATTTGTAATTTTGTGTAGTAGTTTGTTTTTAAGATATAGAAATTGTATTGTAGTACTCAAGATTTTGAAACTAACAAATTTATTTGCTGTAAATGTTTGGTGACGCATGGGTACACAGCTAGTAGAGGTTTCTTGCAAAGTATTTGGAAGTCAGGATCTATAAAGTTCATAAAAAATGGTTAAGTCTCACCTTTCTAGAATCATAGAATCTGCAGAATTGTAGTCCAGCTTTGTTTGTGAACCTCATGAGATCTTGCAGCATTGTGTATCTGTGTGGAAAAAAGATGCCAGGAGTGAAGATAAAATATTATTTCATATTTCATGTCAATATTTCCTCTAGAATTGCTTTTATTAGTAGCCTTTCTAAATCATGAATAGACTTTTTGTTGCATGTAGACTGCTGCAAGGCCAAATTGGTTTTTGAAACAATTATTCTAAGTCAGAGTATGGACATAGCATGTGTGACAGTAACATTAGAAGTCTGTGACTATAATAAAGTGCAAAGTGTGTTTACTTCATTCATATGTTCTAGAATTTGGGGTTCAGTTTAAAGCATGTATAAAATGTGCACTTGTAAAATCGGCAGCGTCTGCCGACAGACACAAATAGGTTAAAGGTTGTAATCTTTTGAAAGAAGTTGGTTGGCTTTCCTGCTGGCCCTCCTATCAACTTTAACCTCCAACCTTCTTCAACATGTATCACTACAAATAAAACTGCTGAGGTTTGACAAGAGGATATAAAGTCACCAGGCCATCGCACAGAGATCTCTATATGATTTTCTTCTGCCTTAAACTTAAATGGATACTGCTGTAAGTCAGGTTTTTAATAGGAAGCCATAAACACTCACCCATATCACTTTAATTTTAATAATTTCTGTTTTATCAGGAAAAAACCAAAAAATATACATTGTAAATTATGTTTGACAACTAGAATTTAGTGGTTTTGTTATTGGTTGTCTTTGACCATTACACAGATTTCTGTTCTTCATTTTAATGTGTACAGTTTCAAGCAAGCAGCATATGATATTGATATAAACATGGCATTTTGTAAACAGGCTTATAAATGAATTTTTAGATCATGATTAAGACAAACCAGATGACAAAAATAAACGATATGTTTGCAATTTACTCCACTAACTTTAGAATAGTGGTTTCATGAACACCTGTGATTTGAGCAAAGGAAGGAGACTCTTGTTTCATTTTACCTTTGCACACTCTTCTAAAACTTGCAACAGTTGTGCGTGTCTAGAGACCTCTTCTTTTGACCTTAAAAAAGGTGTCTATCACTAGCAGAACTGATTGTTTCACAAATAGTTTTGCCAAAATAAGTATTTTTGCTGCCTCGTTATTTTTGTCAAATTGCAGTTTCATGTTTATACAGGGGCCAACATTCCTTTCCTACCTTTTTTTTTTTAGAATTTAAATCTGAGGCAAGTGGCACATAAAACCAGGATAGTAAGATTTATTTATATACAAAAAAATATATTCATAGCAGCTGTTAAAAGACATGAGTACATAAAAGGGTCTGCACCTGGTGCTGAAAAGTTGGGGTGGCATTCAAAAGATAGAATCCAGAATAGAACAGACTATAATAGAATCTGGATACATCATTTGTGGTGTACAACTACACATATTGGATCTGCTCATATTGTGCTCTATAGGCACAGGACCCGAGGCAGAGTGGGTCGGCATCATTCCAATTCACCACCACGCTTTCAGTTGAATCCAAACTTCACTCCTGCTGGTAGGAGAGGGAAAGGCACATTTTGCTGATTTCCCCCTCCCCTTGCAGTTTTCAATGTCACCTTCTATCCTGTTCTGGATGGCTGAGGAACCTTCCAGGGCATGGTGGGAGAGGTGGCTACAGGGAAGAGAGAGGAAATGCTGAAACTTACCTTTCCACCCCATCCTGCCACCAGAATTGCTCTGCTGCATCAGAAGCCTTCCATGGATGGATGGAAGGAAGGCAAAATGTGGATCCTGCCCATAGAATATGATTGTTTGTTTAGAACCACTTTCTTAGCTGTGAGCTCCTCTTAATAGTTTCTGTGTCCATGAGGTCACGAAGAATCGGACACGACTAAACAACAACATCTATCTTTCAAAAATGAATTCTTCATAGCCTTTTGATTTATTCATTGACTATGAAATTGCAAACTCCAGGCTAGGACGTACTTATACTATAAGTTGCCTAATACTGTTTCATGATAATTTAAATTTTAACTCGTTCTTTTTCATGTCATTTGTTCTCCAGCTTCACATAAAATGCCTCTAAAATAATCCTTATGATTTGATTTTAAAAAAAAACACCAGTTCTTGTTATTAATATAATTTTTCCCTACTTTTAATAATATCACCTTTCTTCCATCATGGGACTTAAGGCAATACACATGTGTTTCCCACAAGGCCTTCTGTCCACACACTGATCAGGTCTTGTTGGCTTCAGCAAGGTGGTTGCCTCAGCAGCCTTCAGATCATACCTGTTGGATGCTGACACTTCAGTACAATTTTATAAATTATCCTATTTCACTTCACAACAAATTTGTGCTGTTAGGCTGAAAGATAATGATTTGCCCAAAGCTATCCAAAGTGCTTCCTGGAAGAACAAAAATTTAAACTCTAGTTTTCCTGGAATCGACATATGCTACTTGAGAACACCAAGTCCTAAAATAAATACAGTGGTACCTCGGTTTTCAAACGTCTCCGTTGATGAACATTTCAGTTTTCGAACACGCCTCGGAAGTCAGACATGCCACGCGGCTTCCGCTGAGTGCAAGATCCTGAGGCCTAGCTGTTGGCTATTGAGTTTTTGGTTTTTGAACATTTCAGAACTCAAGCGGTCTTCCAGAACGGAGTATGTTCGAAAACTGAGGTACCACTGTACTGGTTTTAGGATGTAACATTTGGAGCAAACTGGAAAACACTAAATTCTATCAGTTTGCATACTGGTATTAAGCATATTTACATGCAACTAAACCACTGGTTTTACATTAGAACTTGCTTCCAGATAAGTGTGGTTAGAAATGCAGCCCGTATGTGTTTTTTAAAATACTACAACTCGAGAAAAAGTGCAATAATAAACGCTTGTGAGAACAGCTAGATTTGAACCATTAATTAAGAAGTCAATCTTTCGAAACTAAGAAAGAATTAATAACTATTTCCAAAAAAAGAAGAAAAAGTTAAAACAGAATAAGAAATTAAAATCTTCCAGTTGTTTATAGTATATTACTATCTCCCTTAGACTGCAATCCTAGGCACACTTTCCTGGACACAGTGTGACATCCTTCTTACTCTAATTCCCAGTGCTTATCCTATTATGAGCTGGGAACGTTTTGTCCGAACAACTTTGCTTTATTTGTTGGGCTTTCTCAATCTTTTGTGCTTTCTCTTATATTCTTATCAGTCATGCCAAGGACATTATTTAAGTCTTCTTAAGAACTAGCTATTTCCACAGTTCAGAAATTCTGGCCCTGATCCAGGGAACGGTAAGCACACAATCTTCCCCAAAAGCAGAAGTTTTGTGTACGTTGGCTTTTATGTGTATGTAGGGGGGATTCCTCTCTGGATTGGTGCCTATATCTATATCTATATGCATATATGAGGAAGCTGGCAGGGAACAACTATTTCCAGGGAAAATGCATATTTAGAGATAGTTGATTCACTGGATAATTTTAACAGCCATTCTTCTAATTGTTCTCTTTCCATTTGTGTGATGCAACAATACTTAAAAGATTGCAAAACTGCACTCTTAGGACCCAACTAGATGTGACGCAACAGAACTGTGATCAGATTTCCCACTGTCTGGGCTCAGGATAGATAAAATTGGAAGAAATTGAAAGACTGCAATACTTGCCCCAGTAAGCTGGGACTAAGTCCCATTGCATTCAGAAGGGTGGTTTAACATCATGGCACAATGAAAATATCAGATTCTACCTGTCTGATATTAACCCGGAGGTAACTGCAAGGGTGGCTGAGTTTCTGTCAATAGTATCTCTTAAAGTAGTGAATGGCACGGTTTAGCGGGAAGACACTCCAATGAAAATTGCTGTTACTATATATCTTGGCTGCGTGTGTGTGTGTGTGTGTGTTTTAAGATCTATATCTGTAATGCCTAATAAAGGTTTGGAGAAAGAGAATTCAGTAGGACTAACTTCTTAGTAGACATGGTTAGGCATGCACTGTAAATTTTCTGAACCAATCTTAAATAGTTTGGGTTGCATCCAGAGTAGACCTTTAGAAAAGGAGTAGGATACAGACCAAGAGTGGCTGTGGAAGGGGGAATCACCGAAGCTGGGAAGAGGGCAGCTTGTACAAACAGATGCAACCTTGTATTTTCAAAACAAAGATAATAGGTTACAATTAATTGCAAGTTTTGTCCTTTCTACATATGACGCGATCACACCTATAAAAATAAATGCTCGCTTATATCTGTATTGCTTTCTTCTTCCTCCTCCTCCTCCTCCTCCTCCTCCTCATGAAATCCATGTCCCTAGATAATAGCAGACCATTTAGCTGGTTGCATTTACAAAATAAAAAAGCAAAAAATGATTCCCCCCTCCCCCCCCATACGTCTACAATTCTCAGTTCAGAAACCTCATTGTGCAGTGGGGGAGGTACATTAATACAATTAATTAAGGCTATTTCATCATGTATTCAAAGAAGGCCAAACTATAGTAGTCCTTCGGCCTCACACATTTGTATCCTGACAGGCAGAGGGGAGACTCATCTTGCCATTCTGTGTCAGTTCTGTCCCATTTCTTCTCTTTTGGCTTTAAATCTTTATGCAGTTAGTATATTGTCATTTTCTACATAAAGAGTAGTCAACATTCATTAATGCATACTTGTATTTTTCATACACAAGTATGACTGGGATTGATTGATTGATTGATTGATTTTTTACTGCAAGTAAGAAGATTCCTGTTGGATCAGGCCAAAGGCCCATCTACTCCAACATCCTCTTCTCACAGTGGCCAACCAGATGTCTACAGGAAGCCCATACGCAGAACATTAGCGCAATAGCATTCTCCCCACTTGTGCTCCCTGAGAACTAGTATGCAGAGACATACCACCACCAATTCTTAGACATCATGAATAGCATCCCTCGATAGTCTATTTTCCTCAAATTTATCTAAGGCCCTTTTAAAGCCATGCAAGTTGGCGGCCATCAAAACACCTTCAGGGAGCAAATTCTGTATGTGCTGTGGGAGGAACTACTTTCTTTCGTCTGTCCTGATTCTTCCTCCCATGCTAACCCTTGCACTGTATCCCACGGTCTACAGAAGAGGTCTCTGGGAGGGTAAAGGGTGCTGCATTGGGGATGCGGGGGACGGAAAAGAAGACATTGCTTGTGTAGCTCCGACCACCTGAGAAACAAGTTTCCATGGGCATTTGGTCATACAGCCAGGTGAGCCAAGAACTATTAGGAAGTCAGAAGCATGGCACCAGGTATGGGGAAACTTTGGCCCTCCAGTTGTTGCTAAACTAAAATACCCATTGGCCATGCTTGCTGGAGCTGCCCCACAGTTGGTCTTGGTCCTTTTCAGAGGCTACGCTAATAGCATAGAAGAGCTGCTCCCATAAAGCATGGATCGTCCCGTCTCTGGCTTCCTACTAAGATGTGTGTGTTTGTGTTATCTACTGCTGTTGCTTTTAAATGGATTTTACTTTTGTGTTGTTCTCTTTGTTATGTGTTTTATTGTAGCCCCCTTTACTAGGAATAAGCCCCACTGAACTAGCTGAGACTTACTCCTAAGTAGACAAGTATAGGATTACACTGTCAAAGTTAAGTATGTTTGATAACATGTGCTTAGCTCAGGACTTTTTTCTTAGTACCTGGACTGAACTTAAATTTCTCTCACACAAAAGTTAGATTTGCCCTCAAGTTTTCTCAATATCAGCAGACTAATGGGCCATAATATCATAAGAAGCACCTATAGTGACCATAAGTACAGGACACCTGGGTGTGGAAGTGGATTTGTGAGGAAGAAGTGACAGGTGCATCCCAAAAAAGAGTTTGGGAATTGTGGTTTTCTTTAGGTTACAACAGAATACCACACCATTGTGGATGGTATTCAATGCCAGTCCTACCCAAAGTAGACCCATTGAGTTTAATGGACATGGCTAAATTAGATTCATTCTTTTTCGTGGCTCTACTTTGTGTAGGACACAATTGTGTATAAACACATTATTTAGGAATTCTTTCTGCATGCACCACTGGCCAATTAGACTTTGCATAACTGTGCAGTGAAATGGTTAAAACCTTACTAATGGAAAACATGAGAGAGGGAGAGGGAGACTACTGCTTTTAGAAACTCCTTTATTATGGCATTTATTGGATGCAGTTCTTTAATAGGACCAGAAGAATATGTGTGTGTCCTTAAGTTTATAGATGAGATAGCTGTTTAATTATTAAAATGCAGAACAAACAGAATTGATTATAGAAAAGGAAATTGTGAAATACCATAATGCCAGTGCTTTTCTATTGAATGCTTCTATTTCCAAGTATGCATAAAGCTTAACACATGTAAAGAATCCATATGCCTCACTCAATAGCTAAGCTAATTTTCTGTTTTAAAATTTCTAGTTTCTGAAGACAAAACTTCAAAGGAAGTCAGACCTATGTTTATCCCTCTTATATGTCAGAGTTTAAATGCAATGTTTTATGTATACAGTCATCATGACAGTTGAAAGAGCTATGAGGAAAAGCAATTATATAATTGCTTCAAGTATTAAGTGGAAGGGATAAAGGTTTTTAGAAACCATAGAACTGTTTTAATAATTGTATCACCTGAAGTTGAGTAGCAAAATTATGTCCTGATTATTTATAATAAGTAATTAACTATATGCATGTATAGGCTATCACAGATTTTCAGAAATTATTTTTCACTAGCATTCTCGCGCGTGCACACACACATATACAAACACCCCATCATTTTCTATTTTAGCAGTTTCCACAATTTAAATATTACATTCCTATTGTTTGCTTTCTGTTATATTAGTAGTGTGTGTTTTGCAATTCTAATCTTCACATTTTTCTTTCTTTATCACCAAAGTAAGCCTTTTGAAGCCGAGGAATTTTTCACAGCAATATTGACAGTGTTCACATTTGCATGATGACAGCCAAGGAATGGAGCAGTAATTTTTGAAATTGCAGAAGTATTTAGAACACTGATAAAAGCTGAAATATATTTTTGATGGATTGAAGTTAAGCATACATGATTTTTCCTGCTGTCAAAAGGCTCTGAATTTAGTGAATATTTGCCTGCTGTGAGAATGCAAGATTAACATCACAACCATCACCCGGGCACCCAAACCCTGCAATTTAATAGCTTTTTAGGTTCTTTCCTTTTTCTAAACAGCAATTAATCTCATTTTAGTACAATTTTCTCGTTTCTGAAGTTGCTCATTGAATCGCTGTTTTGTTCATATTTGGCTTCAGCTCCTCTGCATAGTCATTAAAGTCCCAATTAATGTCACCTTTAGCTGAAGAGTACTCATTTTTATTGAGAAAATGACAGTTGCTGCCATGAGTAGTGCAGTGTAATATACATTAATTGCCCTGTAACACTGGTAATTACGAGTTTTTCAAGCCTCTCAGTAAACTGTCATGCCTAGACAAGACTGTGCTAAAATAGATTACTCATTAGGGAGACCTGTCCTGTTTTCTGTTGGGTTCTTAGTGTTGGTTAAAAAAAAAAAATCTTGAGCTTGAACAAATAGTTGCCAAAAGCAATTTCCTACAACAACATACTTCTGTTGGGTTCTCCACCCGTCACTTAAGTCTGCGGTCAGCAAATAGACAGGGCGCAGCAGACTCAAGAGAAGCTGAGATTTGGACAGTTTTTTTGAACGGTGCTGAGGAATAAGCTTCATAGTCCTTAATTCAGCACTGTAGCATTGTAGTGTGCTGTGTTAAAACAGATACGTACTGCATTGTGAAACAGAAATTGGTACTGACAGTGCTTGGTTAGTAAAATCATAACATCACTCACTGTCAGCTATATTGAACTTATTAAACTTGTAGCCAAATAGTTCTAAATTCAGAAATTATCAGGTCTGTTGAAGAATGATATATTTGGGTGTTTTGGGGGTGTACCTCTTACACTTTTAGATTATAGATCTGAAGAACATAGTGCTAATACCATGAGTGAAATAATTGGTTCTCAGTATCAGCCTTTAATACATGTTGTTAAATATATGTCACACCACCAACTGAGCTGAAAAATCAGGTGCTTCTAATTTCAGAACGAATGTATTTTTCCCTCTCTTTCCAGAGCATTTCTTGTTTTTCCATTTTTTAACATAATCACTTCTAAAGGCACGGCAGTGCTGAACTGAAAACCTTTGTTTTACCTTTGTTATAACACCTGCTTTAGGCAATCTGCTCCCTTTCCTCCCCACCCCCCAAATGAATTTTGTCACAGCCTTTCTTATTCTCTGATAGTGATGAGCTAATGAAAGTAGATAGTACAATTTGTGCTGACCAGGTAGCAACTGCCAGCGTACAGCTGAGGATAGTTTAAAGAAATAAATAAAATATAGCACTATATCACTGATTTACCCATTACACAACATTAATAGTGAGAGACCTTGGTGTGTTTATCTGTTTGTATTGGTGTGCATTTATCGAATTGTTTATGACAAGACTAATTGGGGTAATTGTAGACACTGAAATTACCTGTCAACTATATGTAACCACACTCCCTTTCTTTCTGACAAATGATGACAACTGAGGGACCCCGTAGCATTACTCATGATGGCTTTTCGAGTGGTAATAAGGACAATAGGGGCCCTGGCTAATTTGACATGGACAGCCTTCACAACAAGAAGCCAGCTAAATGACTTGTCAGTAGGGGAAAGAAGTCGGAAAAGTAATGGAGTCCCCCATGGCGCTCTGACAGGGAGATGAGGCAATTTCAACGGAAAGTGAAAAGGCTTCAGTTTGTCAAGTATTTAGAACAATCAGAGAACAGCTAGAGGCTGGAACCTGACAATAAATTTGTGAACCATGGTAGCAGTTTCATATAGGTCAGTTATTTCATAATGGTTATGCAGCTTTTAGAGGTTTGTGCTTTCGTAGTGTACTTCACATCCGCCAACTGGTGCTTTGTCACCTTAAATTTGTGCTTTGCTTTTACACAGTGGGAATAATAGTTAAGGTTACAGAGTAACAGAAGTGTAAGACAGCATGGTTTTCAGACCCCCAATATACTGAAAAATAAACAAAATCTGGATAGTAATCCTGTGATAGCATCCATTACAAGCCAGAGGTGTTAACACAGAGTGGTGGACTGCAACTTTCTCATTTGTGTTTTATTCAAAGCTTTCTTTTTTCTTCTTTTTTCTTAATTATTAAGGGTCAATTCCTGATGCTTTTTTTCTTGAACTACATTCCAATTGTTATGGTTTGCATACCTGTGGTTACAGACATGTATAACTAATTACACCACAAAAATAACTAGCATTTGTTTAATGTTTTGCTGAAAGACTGGAACATTAAATAGAATTATTAAATCTGAACTATTTATATTTTGAGATTATCATAATCTTACTTTCCCCCTTATTTCCCTTAATTATTATATTTTTATATATTCTTTTGACGTTCATTTATTGATAAATACAGAATAATTTTATATATCTGTCATTTCTATGGTTTGGCTGTATATTCTGATCTGGATTCTCATTTTACCCCTTTCCTTAGATTTAGTGAACACTTTCCCAAAGCAATCAGCAGCCATCTATATTTGCTTATGTATTTATCCTGTATACCGAAGAGCAGCCTTATCCTCTGACTACTGATATAACCAAATTGGCACAATCCACAAACAATAAAGAGGTATCAACAGGCTTGGGCAAAGTCCAAACTACCAAAAATAAAAAATAAAATCAAGGGGAGGGGAGCCCTGTGAGAGAACCCAAAACACCCCAATGAGGACTGAGAATGCTCAGTGGCCAGCAAATGCTGGCAACTATTGGTGGGAGAGGAAGGAAAACCAGAGAGAAGGGCGAGGGGAAATGCAGTATCAGGAAATAGGATATGAACCTGCCTCACTGGAACCCTGAATAGGAGCACTCCATACTGCAATGTATGTACCAGGTCTCACTAATAATTATCCCTCTTTTTCTATAGCATTTTTAAATGCTTTTTCATTACTAAGTGCTTTTTCATTCTTTTTGTATTTGTCCTGTACAGTAGTTACTTAATTGCATACTTTGGAGCTATGCAAAGATTTTGAACCCACATCTAAGTCCATCATTCTGTCTGTCCATGTGAACTTCCTTCACTTAGCTTTTTTTTTTGGTCATGCTAACTTGAGTCTCGTGAATAATCTAACTGCATTTAAAAAAAAAAAAAAATGCAGCACCGTTGCCACCAAAGTTGCTGTTTCCTTCTTACCGCTTTGGCTCCAGAGCCCTTAAATAAATGCTTCAGTATCAGTCTCACATGTTCATGTTATACTGGCCCAATCTGACATAACATTATGCCAAACCATGGCCTAGTGCAAACACGAAAGCATGTGGGCTCCTGGAACAGAGATAGTAGCCATTTTGCTCTTCCTCCCCTCCTCCTGCTGGTGTGCTGCTGTGAGTTAAGCCATGGTTTGGCTTAGCATGTTGTCCATGGTTTGCTCTTGAGATTGCAGCTTATGGTGTGCAGTGACACACCACTGCCCTGTCCCAGGGAGTATCTGTTGCGGTACTCTGCAGATTAGTTGTGCTGTTTCCCATTGGGAATGACAAAAAAGTAGACTAGGACCATTAGAGCATTTTGCTCAACTGTGAAATATGTTTATAGAGGCCATGTAGAAACTGACCCAGTGTAACTCAGCGTTGTCTGACCGCTAAGTAAGCTCAGTCTTCATTGAGCTGTCCCCCCCCCCCTTGGAGTTTTATTTCCTAAACATTTTTGAACTTCTGCAGGCCCCAGAATTCCACCAAAGATCCTGATACATCCCTCTCATTTTTCATCTACAACCATATTGTCACTTGAGAACTGAATTCACTATCTCAAGAAGAATTTATGAATTCAGCATCTGTTTCAGAGCTGGAATAAAACTATTGATTAATGATATTTAGTGGGTGTGTATATACATCTATTTAGTTTGTGTGTGTTTGTGTAGACAGATACAGATGAAGTGTGTGTGTTCATTATTCTGTTCAATACAAATGTAGCATATTAGAAAAAAAATTAATTAACTATATATTATTGCTGTTTTTATTACAATTATGTATTTGCAAAGTCATTTCCCCTTTTTTCTTTTTTGTTAGTTGGATGTAGTGAAACCTATTTATCTAATAGGTGGCATATGTTGTAGAGAAAAACACAACATCCTCGTTTCCTCCAGACAATCAACCATGAAATAATTAACTGAACTTTTTGTTTTTCCAGCAGATTTTAAAGAAATACAATACAATTGAATTTGTCCAGGTTTTTAAGTGGGGAAGGGGACATAAAAGATGTGACCTAAGCATTTTATCTGGCCACATTCTCTTTTAACTGTTAAAATATCCCGAAGCACTCGATCACATTGCATTTTAATTTTAAAGCCATGTGTTCTATTAGTGAAGGGCACATGTTACTGATTTGCACTCAGAGTTCCAGCCTGTTTACCAGAACACAAGGCTGGCATGTCCAAAGTCTCATCTAGGTCAAAAGGCCTAGAGTCGACATCTTTCTGAAACTTTACCCTTGTGAAAACTGGAAGCTCTGATTAGCTCTGCTAACAGCCAATTGTATGGTTTCTTACTGCCACTGATTATATTAACTTCACATTTATCAACGGCATAGCCAAGCACTTAACCTATTAACATAAGGATTTGTTTATTTAATGGCAGCTGCTATCCTCATCACAGTTGGGCCAAACCAGTGGAGTATATCTTGAAAGGATTTTTCCTAG
The DNA here is from genome assembly GCF_965112155.1 of Podarcis liolepis. Taxonomy (NCBI): domain Eukaryota; kingdom Metazoa; phylum Chordata; class Lepidosauria; order Squamata; family Lacertidae; genus Podarcis; species Podarcis liolepis. The sequence goes on from NC_139554.1 coordinate 39,784,344, forward strand.
TATGAAACAGCCCTAATATATTCAGTCATATTTAGGCTATATTTGGTCCTGAACCGTTAACTTAAATAGGTGTTTTGTAACTGACTTTTGTGACACATTGGTTTTAGTCTGAGATACTATTTGATGCCTAGATGTTTGCACAAAGAAAAATTATTTAACCATGTGTGTGTGTGTTTTAACACAAACCATGAGGTACATTTAACACACCAATTCTATATGTGTCTACTCAGTAGTAAGTCCTATTGTTTACAGTGGCCCTTGCTCCCAACATAACCAACAGGCAGCTACTCCTGTGGTGGGAGTGGATTGCGCCAGAATATATAAAGTAAATATTTAAAAATTATACTACACACACACACAATATCCTTGTACATAGAAAAGTAGCATCAAGTTCTGCTAGCCTATTTTTGTTGAGTTTCTTCTAGTGTTCCCTTGACAAAATATCTGTTTTAGGCTCTCTGCCTGTCTCTCTCTTTCACAACAGTTCAGTTAGTGTTTGGGGTTAGTGGTTTTATTTAGTCTTGTGTTGTTTTTAGCATCCTTTTCTGTTAACTATTTCTTAGCGCTTGTTCGCCTTCTAAAAAGGCAAGATATAAATACCTTAATAAGTAGCCAGAATGATCCCACTATTTACACTTTGTCATTCTATTTTTAGTGCACCCACGGTACAGAATTCTTTGTGGCCCACACTGAAATAAAGCTAATTTACCCATGAGTTAGAAAATGCTAAAGGGAATGTTACCTGAGAATCACAAGATCCCATGAAAATTTTTAGTGGTTTCATTTTATGTGATCAAGAAAACATCCTAAAATCCATCATCCCTTGGATTATCATCTCCTAAGTATTTTATTAAGACCAGTATTTAAAAGCAAAAGCCTTTCTAGAGCGAACATTTCATAAATGTGCACATACATAAATACTTATGTGTTAAGCCAGAGCAAATAAATACAGTAAAGAGAAAACAATGCCTAATCAAACAAACTTCTCAATCCACTTTGTGTAATATCTTAGAAGTTTCCATGCTTGAAAAATGAGGTTCTTAGAATTAACTAATAGTTCAAAGGTGGTGTAAATTACCTGGAATTACAAATGAATTGTAATTCTTACTTTTACTCCTTCAACTGGAATTATAGCTCTTTTAATCTCTAGAATTTACCATTTTTCTCCTGTTGCCATAGTGAAATCAGGTAGCACGAGCAAAGCTGCAGGGTTTTTTTTTCTTCTCTTTGAACTTAGTTAAAAATAATGCTTAATCTATTAGGCATGCTCTTAAAATATGCTTTAAAAATGTAAATGTAAAGTAGAGCAGGTGGAAAGTCAGAGACTGACAGGTTTAGAAATGAGAATCCTGTTTATCCATGTGCAGTTTCAAGGAAAGATTTTGCCCCTTTATCAGTTACTTTTTGCCTCAAAAGACATTTTAAACCCAAAGAAACATTTTGCTTTGCCAAGTTCACTGGTTTGAAATGCAAGTGTGATCTCTACACATCCAAAAACAATCCAAACTTGTGAGAGTAATAGCTTTTGCTACTGAAACGGGAGGATTTATTTTGATTATATATTTTCTGGTTTTATATTTTGATTTTGTTATATGAACCTCCCTGAGACCTCTGGGTATAGGGTGATATATAAATTCAATTAATAATAATATTTTCCTACTGAGTTTTTTTTCTGATGAAAGCCTCTGTTTATCTGTGGCACTCCAGATGTTGTTTTCCTTCAAATCTAATCTCATCAACCCTGCCCATTGGTCATGCTGACAGGAGTTGATGCAAGTCCGATAGCACAGGAAAGGCCACAGCTCCCCCCCCCCCTTATTTGCTAGCTCTTGAATCACCTGGCTGTCATAAAATGCTGGTGTAATGTTGATTGGGTTTTGCTCAATTACAGTAGTAAGCAGTAGCAGGCAGCGGGGTTGTGCTAGGTTGTTACCTGGCTGAGTTGCAGCTGCATGCTGAGATGGAGATGGGCAAGTAAGCGGTGAGTTTGGTACAGTGCAAACACACAGGCAGAAGCACCAGATTGGCTCCATTGGCACGTTCGCACCACAACCATCTCACGTCCACCTGGCCCCTCTTCATCTCCATCCTGTTATTCACCAGCCATTTGGCCAGAGGGAGATCAGGTAAGGGGCACAGCCCCAACACATCATCCGCTACTGATTTTTATCCTGTTTCTCAAGCAAAGGCTATCGGTGCTTACTAAGATGGTGGCTCTGTCTCTACAGTTGGCAATAATGCTTCTGAATACCAGTTTCAGGAAACCACAGGAGAGGAGAATGCTCTCATGCTCTAATCCAGCTTGTGGGCTTGCTCGCTGTGAGAACAGGATGCTGGGATAGATGAGCCATTGCCCGGATCTAACAGGCTATTATGACCTTCTTACACTCAATTAAGGGATGCGGGTGGCGCTGTGGGTTAAACCACAGAGCCTAGGACTTGCCAATCAGAAGGTCGGCGGTTCGAATCCCCGCGACATGGTGAGCTCCCGTTGCTCGGTCCCTGCTCCTGCCCATCTAGCAGTTCAAAAGCACATCAAAATGCAAGTAGATAAATAGGTACCACTCCGGCGGGAAGGTAAACGGCATTTCCGTGTGCTGCTCTGGTTCGCCAGAAGCGGCTTAGTCATGCTGGCCACGTGACCTCAGCCAATAAAGCGAGATGAGCGCCGCAACCCCAGAGTCAGCCACAACTGGACCTAATGGTCAGGGGTCCCTTTACCTTTTACACTCAATTAGTTACCCTTCTACTTTGAAAGTAATGCAGAGCATCTTTATTTTTTTCACTCTGCCTTTATTGAATTGTGATTTATTTATTTAGAAAAGCTTTATAAACTGCTTAATCAAAGACCGAATCTCTGGGGTACATTGCAAAGTTGTAGATAAAAACCACAAATCTGTTTTTTATAAGCTAAAACACAGATAAAATCAGCAAAAATGTTAAATCAAATGTAGGCAACCAAATCTCATATCTGGATAGGCTTGCTGAAATAAAATTTAAAAAGTTGTCAATAGGTATATAAAACAACATAGCATGGATGCCTGCCTTATGTCAATAGATAGATTGGACTATTAAATAAATGATTACTTTATAACAAGAGATGAATTAGACAAGTGCTTATGAAACCTTGTTCTAAACAGTTGTGGGGATGGAGGTGTTAATATAGTCTGTTGAGCCCTGCCTCTTTAAGATCAGTCATGAAAGACCAGCAGGTAGAATACTTTCTCTGGCTAAAAGAAGGAATGACCTCAGGAAAAGGAGGTTGTAGCAAAAACTATTTTGGCCTAGGCTCCCAATAAAGAATTAATTACTTGAGGCCTAGCCACCGAGTCACCTTTTGGGTGTGTGACACCTCAGTATGACACATGTAGTGGGAGAGATTTTGTCTTTGGCACATCTCACTGTTCTGGCAAGGACTGCAGCCAGATCAACAGCTGAAAAAAGAAAAGATTTCTTCTGGCACAAGGCAGCCAGAGATTATTCAGATATCATCTTGCACTGGCCCCAGGATGGCCTGTTAGTTCAAGCCCTAAAAATAAACAACTATTAATCACCTAATGGCAAGATGAGTTGACCAGCACTTTGGCTGTCTGGACCTCAGGTTAACCTTTCTCAATAGCTTGTCTCATGTTTTCTGTCACCCTGGCAGTTTGCAGCCTGGCATTCCTCTTAAGTCCCGTCAGTTTCAAGCTTAACTAAATGTTTGCTTCTAATTCTTCTCAATGATGATGTATAGTTTGGATCTTGGGGGAATTAGACAATAGAGGGCTTCCCCCCTACTTGCAGCCTTTCCAGAATAGGTTAATAGGCATGAAAGATTTGGAATGAAGATAGAGCTTTGTAGAGAGAACATTATATTTTTACGTACAACTCATGAAACAGCCATTTGGCAGAATTCTTTTCAAAGTTAGAATTCACTCTGATGTGAGGTTTTTCTTATGCAAGTAGTAAGGAAAATCATAATCTGCGCATAGTTCTCTTTAGCTAGTCCTTATCTCACCATCACCACTTAAAAGATTAGTAAGCTAAGGATCTTGAAAACCATCCTGTGATTTTTATTATGTACAGCCCATATTACTGGGCGCATAGGACGTGAGGCTACAATTAACGTGGGCTTCTATTATAATTCCTTGGCAAATCCTTTTTATTGCACCAAAGCCATTTAGACTCATTAAATGCCGAGTTTCTTCATCTAAACCACAATGTGGATAAAAGCAACTCAAGATCATGCATTGCCATGGCTGGGTGTGGAGACCCAAGGCAAACAAATATGAAAGGAGCTTCCAAACTGGCAAGAGTTTGGGGGGGGGAGAGAAGCAGCGTCAAGTATCTTGCTGAAGAGGACCTTAGGAAAGAGTGAGTCTAATGAGCCTATGCATTGGCCTCCAGTTGACTGAACAAATTGCAGTGCCCCCTGCTAGTGCTGGCTAGTGAGGTGGCTTCTGAAAACAGTGGTGAGGTGTCAGAGAACAAAGGTCTGTAGCCTGCTCTGCATCCCCTAAGCTAGTCGGCTGCTGACAGCTGCAGTGGAAGAAGTTGAAGTAACATTCAAATGCCAGTCTGGTCATCTGTGCATGGGAGCCCTATCTTGTCCTTCCTGTCACAATTAGCATATTGTGGGCCATCTTCCTCCCAGCAGTGTATGCTCCCCACCCAGGACTGATTTGAAACTGAGTTTAAAAAGCCCCATGAGGATCATCTCCCACCTAGGCAGCCATAGATGGTTCGTGCCGTTTATGTGTTGGATGGCTAGTTTCTTAGTTTGGAATGATTCAATGTGAACATGATTGTTGTTGTTTAGTCATTTATTCGTGTCCGACTCTTTGTGACCCCATGAATCAGAGCACACCAGGCACTCCTGTCTTCCACTGCCTCCCGCAGTTTGGTCAAACTCACGCTGGTAGCTTCGAGAACACTGTCCAACCATCATGTCCTTTGTCATCCCCTTCTCCTTGTGCCCTCAGTCTTTCCCAACATCAGGGTCTTTTCCAGGGAGTCTTCTCTTCTCATGAGGTGGCCAAAGTACTGGAAGGATCTTTCCTTCCAGTGAGCACTCAAGGCTGATTTCCTTAAGAATGGATAGGTTTGATCTTCTTGCAGTCCATGGGACTTTCAAGAGTTTCCTCCAGCACCGTAATTCAAAAGCATCCATTCTTCGGCGATCAGCCTTCTTTATGGTCCAGCTCTCACTTCCATACATCACTACTGGGAAAACCATAGCTTTAACTATACGGACCTTTGTTGGCAAGGTGATGTCTCTGCTTTTTAAGATGCTGTCTTTAAGATGCTGTGAACATGATTAATGTATTTTAAATGCTTTTCACATAATCCATATTTCTCATCCACTGTTGTGTCAATTTTTCTCAGTATACAGTTTTAAGTTTACATTTTAAACTCCCCAATAGCCACCAAAATAGTAGATGGTTTTAATGTCCACGAAATAAACAATTGCTTTGAGTTATATATAAGCCCCCCCAAAAAGGATTAGCAGCATTCCTACAGTCTCTTAATGCTCCTATTGTTGCCACACAAATAAAACATCCTTTTTTTGCATAAGCAATAGTGAATTTGAGTTAAACTGTATTCAACAGATATATGATAATGTGTAGAAAACTGTGTTCCTGTCTTCAAATCTACTAAATATGTAAAAGTGTTTGAAAACACCATGAGCCTGGCTGCAGCGCAAGACACTTTGCAATCTTTCACCGGCTTCAGATGGAGACAGAGACAGTAGTACCTGGCAAGCAGGTTGGTAGGCACAAAAGAGCAAGACTTGACAGGCTTCAACCAGAGTTCAATTCGCTGGTCCACAAAATTCAGTTGTGAAAAGTGGTTTGAAGCACAGCTAAGGACTATGCTCTGGGTGCTTTTAATGTTACATCTGTCTTCAGCAGCTAATAATTTCCATTACATTATGAGATAAATCTGTCAATTATTAGTAACGTTTCACAGTTATCTGTACACAGTGTTCTAGGTACTGTATATGCACAAAATTAATAAATGCACACATTAACCACATTTTTGCAAGTATCCAGGAGACAGGATTGGTCACATATGGTAGCAAACAATGTAGCAAACATACAAGGGTAGGATTCTGGATTTATGGAATACAGCCAAGCTGTGTCATAAACTGATTTTGAAAGTTCCCTCATTTTCCAAAGCAATTTGCTGTGCGGCATGTTGGGAAAGTTATTTAGGAAACATATTTAGGAAACATAAACCCAAAGAAGCCAAGCCTTGTAAGGAATAGTTTAGAGAACTGGGTATGATTAGCCTGGTGAAGAGAAGACTGAAAGGAGATATGATAACCATCTTAAAATATCTTAAGGGCCGGAAGATGGAACAAGCTTGTTTTCTCCTGCTCTGGAGGGTAGGACCTGGACAAATGGATTCAAGTTATGAGAAAGGTGATTCCAACTAAACATCAGGAAGAACTTTCTGGCAATGAGAACTGTTCGACAGTGAAACAGACTCTCACAAGAGCTTGTGGGCTCTCTTTCCTCGGAGGTTCTTAAGCAGATGTTGGATGGCCATCTGTCATTTATGATTTAGTTGAGATTTCTGCATTGCAGGTGGTTGGACTAGATGGCACTTGGGGTCCCTTCCAACTCAACACTTCTGTGATTCTATGAAAGCATCCTCAGACAATCAATATAATTGTAATATCTGGTTAAATCAATGTGCTGGATTGCTTCCATAATGGTTGAATTTCCAGTCTCTTGACAAATATACCTTAGCTAATTGTTTGCATTTCAGTGTAACTCTTAAGGTAACCATTTTCTCTGGGAATTGCACTTGAATATTTTTTTAAAGGCTTAAATAGTATGTACAGCATCTCATGGATTAGGCTATTCAATAAATTTATAGTCAATACATATAACCCATTATTTTCCTTTTCCTAAAAACTCTAGTGTCCCCCTCTACCCCACTGGTGTTCAGCCCCCAGTTTAACAAGTCTGACCACAAAGTATAAATCTGCACAATGCCTTGAAGGTAACATTTGTGTGTGTGTGTATTATAGCCTGCTTTATAAATGGTTTAGGAAATGGGCTACAAGATTGCAAACAGATTGTGGGAAATGGTCTTATTTTCTGGAGTTGGGAACAAGAGGAATCCACACATTCCTTGCACTTAAATAGGAGCATTGAGTAAAAACTAAAAGGTTTTTACATTGCACAGTCTAATAACAGAGATTTTTGACTGTCTGAAAAAGGTCCTTTCTCCAACATTGTTGATTTCTTCACTGATTAATGCTTGGACTTTCAGAATAAATCACATTGCTCCAGCATAATGACCTATGAAACGCATTTCTTTTTAGACAGGAGCCTCTTGTTTTGACACTGGATTTGGATTCCAAAGACTTTCCTGGGTTGTTTCCATGTTTTCTTTTTTTAAGAGAGCTCCATGGCCCTCATACATGGTCTATGAGCTTCCCAGAGGCATTTGGTTGAACAGAATCCTGGTCTAGATGAGCTTTGGTCTAATCCAACAGGGCTCTTCCTATGTTCTGATTTCATCACAGTGAGCAATAGTTGTAACATTTTCCGTTCAGCCTAACTTTCTTTAAAGTGATCACAAAAGGAAGGTTGGTCACCAATTTGTTTAACCGTATAATTAATCTATAAATAAGTTTCTGCACTTACTCTATAATTTGCAGCCCTGAATTGGGTTCTTCACAAATCACATCTATGCATCTATGAAAAATGGTGGTGAGTCTCAAATTAAAAAGGGTGGTTCTTGCTTCTATCTTTGACCTCTTTACTGCTTCCCGTTGACACAAAAGGGAAAAAAGGCTAAATGACTTTTCAAATTAAGGCAGCAATAATTAACTACTGGCATTGTTTGTGATTTTCCGATTCTGCGAGCTAATGAGAGAGAAATTAGTGCTTAGCAGCAGGAGTTTCTGATAGTCAGTGCCAAATGTTAAATGTGCCAACAAGTTAATTTTGGTTTTAAGTACTTCACTTAAGTCTTTTTGAACGAGGAATTAGAATAGAGATTGTATGGATGTTGCACATATGCTACCTTTGATTTATGGAGACATTGTATTATGAGACGCAGCCTGTCCGGCGTTGAAGGAGTAATCACATTAATGCATAAAATACAGAAATCCAGTTGATTCAGTGGGCCAGTTGAAACATAACCACAAACCATGGTTTGTGGTTACAAGAGAGGATCTATTGTAGGCCACTATAATCTGGTTTTACTGCCGATCACCATTTCGAAAGAATTATTTAACACAGCTAAATCTGCAACACTAGTCCTTACATAGCACCTGTCATTCTAAAACACCCAAGGTTTTAAGAGTGAAAGATGCTATACACAGCAATTGCTTCTGAAAGCATAGGAAGGCAGTGGTTATAAATCCACAGATGGCCGAATTAAGCAGTTGAATATAAGAAAGGTCCTCCGTCTGATCAGAATGGTAAAAGAAGTCCACTAGGTTTTGTCGCTTTTGTTCATTATTCATTAGACATCTGTGGAACGGTCCTTCCATTGTAGTGTTGGAAAGAACCATCCCAACGAAGCCAGCCTGGTTCTGCCCACATTTTTAAATATGTTTTATTGACTTGACGGACTTTTAAATTGTTATGGCTCTCTTGAGACATCCCCATTATAATTAAGGCCCTTAACAAAAGCTGACTACCATGTTGGTGTGAATTCAGACCCGTGTACAAACCATTATATGACATTCCACTGACCTTGTACATACAGTCTCTTAACAGCTCATCCTGTACTGTTGTTTTTGGCAAGTTCACTGTGCCATACAATAAATCACAGAAAGGGAGAAGGGAAGAGCTTTCTGGCCTCGTGTTGTACAGCCTGGTGTAACGTTAGACTATAGAAGGCTGTTCTGTTTTTAGACATCCTTTTACTAACCTAACATTCATAATTTATGATTTCACTGTAAAATTCTTGCAATACTATACCAAAAGTAGTGCTTCCCTTTAATTAAGTGCTCTCAGTAGGAAAAACGTGAAACTGATGTGCAAAACATATCACTACACAATGATTGATAGTGATTACTTCTTTATGAACCCAGCCTGAGGGTCTGAACTTCCTGATGGATAAAATAGGCCATGGGGCTACTTCCTGAGATTGCCTAGTAGGGATCAGTCAGCCTTAGTAATATCTGAGGAATTTCTAAGGCACAAGCAGGAGAGTTTTAGAATAAATAAATAAATAAACCTGTGATGAACTGTGTATTTGCATTGATAGTTTCTTGTGCAATTCCTCATTGTAGAGATTTTATTATGAATAATAGTAAGCATTGTACAATACTGAAATCTTTGCTCCTCTCTGAATTCTTCTTCATACTCTTCCCTTTTCTTAATCCTGAAATATCAGGGCTGGAACATGTGGAAAGCAAAATAATAGAGAGCCTCCTCTAAAAATCATGTAGTGTTCAGCCAAAGGTTCTTATTGGACTATTATTAACTAATATTCAAGGAAATAACAAATAATATTTGTTTGTCCAGTAAGAATCTTTGGAGATCCTTTGAAAGATTAAACACAGCCTTTCGTTTAAACGTGCTTTATCTTCAATACCTGTAAAGCGCTTTGTTCATTTTCCATGACCTGTTTCCAGAGTTATTAATAGTTCACAGCTTCACATGTTTTTATGCTCTTCTTGTTGGTGTGATTATTCATTAATAATGTCTGGTCTTTTCTTTTTTACCCTAGATTTGGTCCCGGACTAGTTATCTATTGGTATGGCTTTATCGAAGAGTTGGACTGTCATCGCAATCGTGGTATCCTGCTCAAAGACTGCTTCCCTACAGACATAGTTACTCTTTGAGACTTCCATGGGGGTGATAGAAAAAATGAGAGGAAAAGGCGAATCCGGAAGCAATTTTACTTTCCTGCACTATAAACTACTGGCAACATCTGCCCTGAACTTCAGGTGAACTCTTCCAGCCCAGGATCACACTACTACTACTTTAGACAAACACATCAAGGGTCTCTGCTTTACTTCAACCCTCTGCTGATGCAAGCAGCCAAAAAATACAGACACAGCCCAAACATTATCAGCATTTCTGTCTCTGTCAAACAGTTTATAGATAGCCGTAATCTTTCTTCCTTCCGGATGGCTTCTCCTTGCACTTTGAACAAAAGAAGAAATGTGGAGGCTGAAAGGTGTGGCTTTCAGTTTTCCTCCCAGTTATGAAGTCACTTTAAAAAAAATGTCTTCTGTCACACAAGCCTCTTTTCTGGTAAATGTTAAAAACCTAGCTAACACAAGCTTAAGTATTCCATTCTTAAATGGTCATGTTGTGCCAAGCTACTACAGGCTCGTATAGGTTAGGGAAGCAAGTCATCTGGCAATGCATTGTTTTAACTCTGAACTTCCAGGGTTTCTGGGCACAAAGCCAGACAGTTGACCCTTTTAATGTAAATTTTAATTACTGGTATTTATCTCATTTCATGCTGTTAAAAGCAATAGCATAATTGTAGAAATGCTGTTCTCTCTTACAAAAAAATGTTTCATTTGTCCGATCCTGAAATTAAAAGTCAAGAAATATTTATAGTATATATTAAGTTGTAATGGACATTTTAATATTTTAGAATAAAGTGGGCATTGTTAGAGCTTGAGTCTTAGCCTGGCAATCTGTGTTAGAAAGATCTTTTCGGTAACAGTATGAAGGCAAAGATTTTATTTGGACATGCTGTGGAGATGACTGAGAATCAGAGCTATGTACCTGATATATTACCCTTGGATATGAATTCAATACCTAATGGTCATGCTCACAAGCATATAAAACTATTCAGGCTATAGCAACCCTAAGTGGATGCCTCCTGCACTCCCATAGGCTATTTGAAGTCCTCAGTTCATCATCCAACAAGTACTCAAAGTTCATCATGTATATTCCACTTTCATGGCAGAAGGAAATGGAAGAAATATAATTATCACTGCTTTTCATACTCTTTTGATAAGCTATTATAAGCCTCTTTCCATTGCTTCAGAAACTGGTCCTACCCACATTCATATTATATATTTTCTGCCAGTCACTAGCATTCTCATATCTTTATATACTCATCTCAGCAAGGAAAGACAACATTCTGCTTACACATTCATTCATTCATTCATTCATTCGTTTGTTTGTTTGTTTGTTTATCACAATTATACCTTCCCCTTAACCAAAAAGAGATCTCAGAGCATCTTACAAAAATCATTCCTAAAACACGCTCTGTCCTCAGACTCGCAAACAAAAAAGACGTAACACACAAGGAAAAAGGAATAATAGGGAGGAGGAAAATGCAAGCTCCAGCACACAAGTTCTTACAATTACAGCCAGCAGTGGTAGTGGCAGTTCTGGCTATGGGGAATTAAATATGAATTTCTATGACCCACATGCGTGGGGAGGGGCAAAAGAAAATGGCTGGGCTCAGAAATGCCTGGATTCAAATCACGGGGCTTTGCACACTCTCCTGCAGAGACAGAGCCCCAGTAGCAGAGATTAAAGTTAAGCAGTAATATAGGGTTAGGAATATAGTCAAGCTAGCAAAGATATATCACCTGTCTGATAACAAATGTTGGAAATGTAAGGAGGCTGAAGGGACATTCTTTCACCTCTGGTGGACTTGTCCAAAAGTGAAGGCCTTCTGGGAAATGATCTACAATGAGTTAAAAAAGGTATTTAAGTATACCTTTCCTAAGAAACCAGAGGCCTTCCTCCTGGGCATTGTCGGCCAGAAAGTGTTAAAGAAAGATAGAACCTTTTTTATGTATGCAACTACAGCAGCAAGAATTCTCATCGCAAAACACTGGAAAACACAAGATTTACCCACACTGGAAGAGTGGCAGAAGCAAATTGATGGACTATATGGAGCTGGCCGAGATGACTGGCAGAATCCGAGATTTGGGAGAAGAAACAATGGAAGAGGACTGGAAAAAAATTAAGGACTATTTACAAAAATATTATAAGTTGTATGAATGTTAAGAATTTGCACGATTTGGAAGTTTTAGCTTCAGCAATTAGATTTGGTGAAACAGGAAATTAAGTGATAATTTAAAAAAGGTTGAAATTTAAAGTAATATTATGTTTAATTTAAGGTTTAAGCAACTGATAAAAAGTATTTTAAATCTAAAAACATAATATTTGAAAGGTACAAAATAAGACACGAAACAAGGTAATAATTTGCTGATATTTTTATTGTAAAGAACGCAGGGTGAGGAAGATGTGGGGAAGTCCAGTAGGTTGTATAAAAAAAGCTTTGGAAAGTTGGTTTTTTTCTTCTTTCTTTTTTTCTTTTTCTTACTTTTTTCTTGTATGTTTTGTATGTCTGGAGTTTGTATCTGAAAAATGTAATAAAAATATTTTTTTAAAAAAAGGAATATAGGTTGCTAAAACTTTTTAACCAGTTCAATTGCATGCAGCAGCTAGCCTCTTTCTACTCCTCTTGCTATGAGCAGGCCACACACAGAAGTAAGTTTAAAATGATTTACTTACAGATATTCAGGGTCTCAGCCATGCATTGTTCCATGCAGCAGCAATGATAATGCAGGCAGAACACTCTTGGGTAGAAAATACAGCAGGACAACTTCGATTATGCATTCTAAGCTTGCAGCTAGCTTAAGCATGTCCATCCTGGTTGATTACACGATGCAGAGATAGAGAGATAAGGAAGAGGAAAGAAGCTTCACTTCCTTTACAGAGGAGAGGGGGTATGATCAAACTGAATCTATCTAGCAATACAACTCTGTGATCCTTAACCCCTTAATGCACCAACTAGCAGCCATGCATAGTTATGTTTTGCCGCAATCTCCCACATTGGCTGTCTTTGCCTTAATAAGAGGAATCCTTCCCCTGAAACACACACACCCTGATCAGATCCAGGAACAGAGCTTGTGAGACATCTAGGTCAAAAGGGCAGAGCAAATTGTGAAGTTAGCTTTTCCCCAGAGTTCACTCAGTTTTGCTGCTTTTTAAAATGAAAATGGGGAGATCTCATTGTATTAAAAGAAATAACATTGTTTCCTCCTGCCCCCTCCATCATCCATTTCCAGCAGAAGAATCTCAGTGCTTTTCCTAGAGTAGACCATAGCTTGCCTATTTTGCAGAGGACCCTGTAGTTTTTGAGGTATGTTTCTTTGAAATATTAAACTTTCAGCAAGACCTTATTTCAAGCAGCTGTAACTCATTTATGTTTAACATACTGCAACAAGCTTGTAGGTTTGCTTGCACATAAAAGATGGCAGAAGAAATCTGTAGTGTGTAACTTACTGGTACTACACAGAAGTAATATTCAGGGTGTTACTGCCTAGTGTACATAAAACCTGTTCAAAAGGTGAAAATAAAATAGTATTCCAGCATTATTCCCATACAGAACTGAAGATGAGAGTTGTCTACATGGGGTGGGGGAGGTTTTAAGGGTAAAACTGGATTTGCTTGAGGTGGTACAGCTGCATTATGTTGTGTGAAGTAATCTGCAACAGCAGCCTTTATAAGATGGCTTAGTAGTTCTCTCTCTCCCTCTCTTTGGAATAAATTAAATTTATCTGCACAGATGTTGAAAATCCTGCTCAAGCCCCATCTAATCTTTGTTTTGTTTGAATTTTACATTAAATTATGTTAAGGAAAGATAAATAAACGAGGTGCTTGTATCTTAGTATTTATACCCCTCCATAACGTTGTGACACAACAGGTTGGCAGACTATATTGGTGTCTTCAATCAAAGTTTTTGACTTTATTTAGAAATGAGCCCATATAATCATTTTAAAAATAGCATGAAGCAAGTCATAAAGACTTGCTGTCGAACTGTGCTAATTCTCTTTCCACAGGCTTACCATCAGCAAAATTATTTTAAAAACTGATAAATTAAAAATGGTGCTCTATTGCAAAATAATAATGTATGTGTATTTTTTCCTTATCAAATATACACATCAATTATAAGTGGTTTTTTTTAAAAAAACAACTAAAAAAACCTATTGTGTTTTTGTTTTTTTTACAATGCTATAGTCATTAGAACCTTAGCATTACAGCCAAATCCAGTTTTATGGAGAGAGTATTCTGCAGAATGTGCTAATGAATTATGCCAAGCAAGAAAACAGAAGTGGGCATAAAACTGAATGATGTTCTCACTGGCATATATAGACTTACCAAGCATCTGCTCTTACAAACACTGTAAAAAGGCCTTTCCCCAAGCCATAGAAACTGCTGCATTTGTGTGCAATGAGTTCAATATGGAGATAAAAGGAAAATCTTTGGTTCATCAATAATGAGACATGGACACACATGGGCTCATTCTCAGTTGCCAGAGGCTCAGCTAATTACCTTTCTGTTATTCTTGGGGGTGGGAGATCTTCCTAAAATGGAGAGGGAAGTGGAGTTAAAATTAAGTAGATATGGGGGGGGGATATAGTGATGACGAGTGACTTCTTCGGTTCGGATTAAGACTGTTTCAGAATTCTCAGTGGCATAATGAAGTTTTCTCTCAACAAACTGGTAAGAGTGGAGGGAAACCTGTGACTCACCGAACAAGCCTTATGTCTGAGTAGGGATCCTCCACAATTTGAATGCAGGGCTCCCTAGTCAAAACCAAACACCCTAATTACACAGGGATCACCAGTGTTGCACCCACAAGTGGCAGTGTGCCCACCAGTGCCTCCAATGGCAGCTGCGAAAGTTCTCAGTAGACATTCCCTTAGGAATCCACAATGCATGAGTTTATTTGCGCCTCCTGTTGTGTTACTATTTGCACACGCTCAGCCTCTCCTGCAGTGAACACACACCCTCAAAAATGCCCACATTTCATTGGATGCCAGAATTGGACACCCACAATAATTCTGAACAGAGGAGAGGTTCAAATTCCTTCTGTGTAGGAATGAGCATGGCAGTGGCTGATGTACAGTCAAACCTCGGTTGTTGAACGTAATCCATTCTGGAAACCCGTTTGGCTTCCGGAATGTTCAACAACCAAGGCGCGGCTTCCAATTGTTTGCAGGAGCTTGCTGCACTCAAGCGGAAGCTGCGCCGGACGTTCAGCTTCTGAAAAGCGTTCATAAACCAGAGCATTTACTTCTGGGTTTTTGGCGTTTGGGAGCCCAAAACGTAGGCATTTGGGATCCAAGGTTTGGCTGTAGTTGTATTTTTTCCCATTGATGAGGTACCGTATTTTTCACTCCATAAGACACACTTGCCTGTGCTTCTTATGAAGCGAATGCTGCACGGAGGAGGGATGTGTAAGCGGCTCTTGTCCGCTTTGCTGCTTTAAAGCGATCCACAGAGGGAAGGAAGGGGAGCCATGGCCCCCGTCTGTCCCTCCTCTGGCTCGCTTTAAAACAGCAAAGCAGACAGGGGTTGCCCGCTTTGCTGCTTTAAATTTGCTGCTTTAAAGCGAGCAGCGGAGGAGGGACGGACGGGACCCATGGCTCCCTTTCCTTCCCTCCTCTGAGGCTTCCTTTAAAGCAGCAAAGCAGACAGGAGCCGCCCACTTTGCTTCTTTAAATAGTTTAGTACATTTGATTCAGAATATTTTTTGTGTGCGTTTTCCTCCTCTAAAAACTAGGTGCGTCTTATGGAGCGAAAAATACGGTAGATGATGGGAAATGTGCATTCATCATTTTGTGGCCCTGTCTCTTTTTCTGCTCATCCAGAAGTTTGCAGAATATAAAGCTATAGTTATGCACACACATCTTCCAGGGCGTTTAGTGTGCTTCAGTTGATGGTGTTGCGTTTTACACCACCTAGGTAATTTTTCATTTAAATGTGGTCTATAAAGGATTTTAATAAATAAACAGCAAGAATGAAAATCTTGAATCAGTGTCAGCTTTTGGGCTTCCGAGAAGATAATCAAAATTGCAAGACCAGCCCTCCTCCATCTGTGCTGGGAGTTGCCCTAGTGCTATTCTGGAAGCCAAAGGGAAGGATAAAAATTTTTCGTTCTTTTACTTATGTCAATGAATGAATGTCAAAAATAAAAGTGCAACGGATGCTAGAAGATAGAGAGTGTGAAGGAAGAGCTACAGGATGTTCTTTATTTTGGACACATATTGATTGATGCAGGAATCCATATGAGCTCCAGAAGATTGACCTACCCCATTGACGTACACACTGGACAATGTGCAGATATTATAGTTTGCACCATAGAGGTGAATGTGGTAGCCTTTCTGAGATGCTACATTTGCAAACTCTCAACACACATGAAAACACTGGTTTGCGGGGGGGGGGGGGATTCACTCTGAATCATATTAAGCCAGTGTTGTTTATTTACTTTCCCATAGTATTCTTTGTGCATTAACTTTCAACACTTGTCTTCCTGGGACAAATTCTACCACAAATACAAGAGTCTTTATGATGCAGTAGCCAAATCTCCTACACATCAGTTCAACAGAGGCCCATGGTTCAGCCTAGATCAGAGAATGCTTAAGGGGAAAGATGAGGCTAGAGGAGACATGACCACTAGGGAGGCTGGCCAAGAATAAAGATGGCTTGAGAAAGTGGGGCAAAGTAGGTTATGCAGGGAAAAGTGAGGACCTGGGAAAACACAGGCTGGTAGAAACATGGAACTCAAGAAATGGAGAATCCAATGAAAAACTAGCTGTAGCCAGTGCTTTTTTTCTGGGGGGATGCCGGGGTCCGCATTCCCCTAAACATTTTGTGAATCTGTACTTTTGTCCATTTACTGTACACTGGTACCTCGGGTTACAAACACCTCAGGTTACAAACACTTTGGGTTACAGACTCCGCTAACCTGGAAGTAGTACCTTGGGTTAAGAACTTTACCTCAGGATGAGAATAGAAATCGCACGCCAGCAGCACGGCGGCAGAGGGAGGCCCCATTAGCTAAAGTGGTACCTCAGGTTAAGAATGGTTTAAGAACTGACCTCCGGAATGAATTAAGTTCATAACCAGAGGTACCACTGTATTTATTTTTCCTGATTTGAACTATAAAATGGTGATTTTCTTGAGTCAAAATGAGAGTACCCTTAAACATTTTTTAGAAAAAAAGCACCGCTGAGAATTATGGGCCAAAGAGCCCAGGGAAGAAAAGGGTTGTGAACTTGAGACTATATACTGTGACAGGAGGATTCTCTCAGTTGTGGCAATAAACCTGCTGCAGGCATCTGATCTGGCAACCCTAACTAGAGGCAATGCATCTGTTGGAAACATGTAGCAGCTAAATTTCACATAACAATTTGAACTAATCAGCCAAATCTTTGGCAGCAGGTTTCTAGTTTATCTTCCGTGATGCCCTTCCATCACCCTGACAAAAAATGTGTCACCAGCACCCGTTGTACTGGATAGAACAACATCATTAGGAGAGCTGTAGGCCCTTGTCTGTATTCTTGTGTTTTGAAATTAGGCTCCAGAATAGGTGAGCTTGATCCATATTGCTAAGGGCAGAGAGCTATCCTGCAAATCACTGGTCTTTCGCCGGTAGGTCGGGAGCCACTAGTGGGTCACAGCCTGATTCAAAGTGGGTCACAACAGGAGCACTGCCTCCATGCAAATATATGGTTAAAAAAATACTAATTCGAAATGCATCCCCAAACACATGTTTGGGTTAAAAGTGGGTTGAAGATAGGTTGAAGATACCTGCTGTAAATGCAATCATCTACACTGTAGATTCTCATTCTGGTTAACTTGCTCAGAAGTAGCCATTGGATAGGCTTGTGCCAGCCTTGGCTTTTTGGAACCGCTGTGGGAAAAGATTTTTTAAAAAATGGTATGCAGAAATGTTAACTAAGATGGCTAAGAGTGGTGCTTGGCAGCAAATTACGCTTTATAGTGGAGCTATCTAGTACGATCTTTATAAAACAGGCCTTCTTGGGTTAAGGAAAGGTCACATGCTACACAAAGTTTGAAGGCACAGGGTGTATTACTCAAGGCTTTCCCTCCTGTGTATAGTAAACATTATTTGAACCCTTATTATTAAGACCATGCCAGAATTCAAAAGATTAAATAAGGAAGATGCAATTATGAGCTAAATAATAAACAGAGCAGATTCAGTTCCTGTTGCATTTTTTGCTTTCCTGCCATTGTTTAATATATGGCTTTTATACAAAGAGCAGCTTAGGTCAGCTACTATAAATTATGCTTTTAGTACAATGGTAATCCAGTAAAATTATTTCAAAGCTTGATCAAAGAGATTCAAAAGTCCCCTCTAAACTTTTCCATATTACAGGGGGTGGAGACTCATTTTGAAGCCTTAACTGTTTCAGTTTGGTCCAATAATATTTGGTGCAATCCTGACAATACTGAAATGTGTGCCCTACATTTGGAAAGACATGATATGGGCAGATTTATTTGAGGCCTATGGGGGACTTATACCAGCTGATGCTTTTAAACACACTCATTAAGACTCCTGTCTTAAGGCATCACACTGGAAGTGCTGAACCGTGTTTACCCTTATAGGAACAAGACTGTGTGAAGCTTGGGCTCATGTGCTCCTATCTTCCCTCTCCTCTCCCAGTTTGGCTGTACTGAAGGAGAAAAGATTGAGACTGGGGAGTGTGCAAGCATTTTTGCAAAGCTAAAGCATGCTTTACATTCATTCAAACGATGCTATTAAGTTGATGGAAAAATGGGAGGGAAAATAATGTTAATTGCAACATAATAAAAATGTAATAGGCATTAGTTTATTGTGTTTAATTTATTTATTTCATTAAAATTATACACTGCTTGGTTATAGAAAAAACAACTCAAAGTTGTTTACAAAAAAATAAAACAAGAAAATTATCAAGAAGAAATTGCAACTGTTTAAAACATCCCAAAAGTTAAAGTATTAAATCGGGTTGAAAGTCATATCAGCTTTCTAAGCACCTGGGTAGGCTTGTTTAAACAAGAATGTTTTTCTGCAGTTGCGGAAAAGAATACAGCAAATGCAGCTGCTTGATATCTAATAAAACAACTGTAAGCAACCATTTCTCAATCAACACACTATCATAGCAAAGCAATGCAAATCGGGGGCAACACTATGCAAAAATACACACACATTCAGTTCTCAGTGGCTGGAATCGACAAAGGCTGTCATGACTCCAGAATCAAGCAGTGATCAAGATTCCAGAAGCTGCAGAGTCACCAGCTAAGGAGCCATATTCTGAGCCTAGTGACCAGAGGGCCACTACATCAGAGGCACTTTGGACCAGATCCCACCAGACTCAGGTTTCTAAAGCACCTTCCTCTGAGCCTCAGGTGTGCTCCCAGCCTACATTGTGATTCCCAGCAGTACAAGGAGTGCACAAGACAAGAGCCTAGGTAGCACAGACCTGCCCATCAACAGACCAGAGGCTTGGTCCTTTAAGGATTGCAGTTCTCACAAATGAGTGGAGGAAGCTAGGTGGACTGGAGGCAGAGGTTGAAAAGGCCTTTGCCCTTTAGCCTTTGTTTGGGCAAGTTGCTCACTCAGAGCTGTCTATGGTGCTTCAAGCCCTGCCCCTTCACTGAATTGGAACAGGGCAGAGGCAAGGACATGGAGTTTGGTGCTGCTTCACCAGCACTTTCCCAGCAGGCAAAGCAGTTCTCTCTCCCCACCCTATGGATCAACTTTAACAGGTGGGTGGGACCACCCACCCACCCATCAATCACTGGGTGGCATGATGACATCCAACGATTGGCAGGTGGATAGCCTCACCCATGTCAAAGTTGGCCTGCAGGATGGGAGGAGATAAGGATCTGCCCCACGGGGATGGGGATGTTCCTGCACCCACCTTAAATAAAATGGCTAGAGATCAATTAATTTTTATTGAAAACTGGAAATTTATAGACTGGACCTGAAAGATATTTGGAAAGTTAGCTCCTTTCTCTGGTGGCTGAAGCCTTGAGCTGTTGTAATAAGCAATAATATCCATTTCCTGGAAGTGTTTGAGTTTTGCATGTTTTATCACAAACTGTAATCCCATATCCTGCTTTATAACATGAGATAGGGTAGTTCTAATGTTTAGGCCACCCTTTGGGGTGCAAGCGAGCGAAAGTTAAACTTGTTTCGCATCATTGATAGCCATTTGAGAGAGTTAACATGTACTTAACCCTCTTGATAACAGAAAATTAATGTGTTTTATTTACTTAGTCAACTGAGGGACAGCTTACTATATAAGAAATATCTCAAAGTGGTTTGCAATTAGGGGTCAAGGATTCTAAATCAGCAAAGAGACAAGGACTCTAGAACATACTGCAGGCTCAATGCATATATACAAATTATATAAGTAGTCAACAAATATAATTATTTAATAAATACTCGTATTTACAATTGCAAATGTAAAAGCTGGAGTTTAAATTTTTTTATATATATATACGCAGGCTATAAAATTATACAAATAACAAGCAGTACTATCCAGAGATCAATCGTCAAAAAATACTGTTTTTCAGTCTCTGAAACATGCTACAGATAATAATAATAATAATTACTTAATTTATTAATTAAATACCCTTCATCTGTAGATCTCAGGGCAGTTCACAACATGATTACAATATGAAAAACACAAAATACATAATAAAAATAAGAACAGAAGCAAACTAATAACCCACCCTCCCACAACACATTTAAATGGGCATTGGATGTCAATCAGCTAAAGGCCTGGTTGAAATGGAAAGTTTTTGCTTGGCGCCTAAAGGTGAAAGTGTCAGCTGAACCTCCCTGGGGAGAACATTCCACAAATGGGGAGCTAGAGCTTCCCAGATGGCAAAAGGAGAACGTTCCAGAGAACACCTTTCCCAGCATTGACCTACACAGTCATCAGGATCATTGGATGAGACTTGGTTGACTGGGCCTCAACTTGCAGTCTGCCAACTAGCAGCAACACAGAAGTGGTCCTTCTCCATGGTAACACCTATTTTATATCCAGTGTGGGGAACCTTTATCAGCCCAATGGCCACATTTTCTTCTGGACATTGTTCTGGGAACACATGCAAGTGGCAGGAGGAGCCAGAAGCAAAAGTGAGTGGAGCAGTTAATGTGAATTTGTACAATAGGTCATTTTCTACACATGCGGACACACCCCTCTATATCCTCCATCCAAGTCAGCAAGAGGCATTCCAAGTTCAAGAAAACTTTCCAGCCTGCCAAAAGTACTAAACAAGGGTTTGAAGCAATACTAGTAAGGGGTTTGACCTGGGAGAGGTGTGGCCGAGTCCCATGGGCCAGCTAGAAAGGCTTGGAGGGACATGAAGTACATAGTTTAATTTTAAATTGTAATTTAAATTCTCATTGTTATTGATACAAAATACCTTTTGCTTTAGAGCACAGTTGGGGCACGGGTGGCACTGTGGGTTAAACCACAGAGCCTAGGACTTGCCGATCAGAAGGTCGGCGGTTCGAATCCCCACAACGGGGTGAGCTCCCGTTGCTCGGTCCCTGCTCCTGCCAACCTAGCAGTTTGAAAGCACGTCAAAGTGCAAGTAGATTAATAGGTACCTTCCAGCGGGAAGGTAAAAGGCATTTCCATGTGCTGCTCTGGTTCGCCAGAAACGGCTTAGTCATGCTGGCCACATGACCTGGAAGCTGTACGCCAGCTCCCTCGGCCAATAAAGCGAGATGAGCGCCGCAACCCCAGAGTCGGCCATGACTGGACCTAATGGTCAGGGGTCCCTTTACCTAGGCAAACTAAGGCCCGGGGACCGGATCCGGCCCAATCACCTTCTAAATCCGGCCCACGGACGGTCCAGGAATCAGCATGTTTTTACATGAGTAGAATGTGTGCTTTTATTTAAAATGCATCTCTGGGTGATTTGTGGGGCATAGGTATTCGTTCATTTCCCCACCCCCAAATATAGTCCAGCCCCCCACAAGGTCTGAGGGACAGTGGACCAGCCCCCTGCTGAAAAAGTTTGCTGACCCCTGCTTTAGGGTCCCCAGTCTAAGCAATAGACGTTCCTATACATCATTTCATATCTGTAATAATAATTTTGGTATATATAAGTTGACACAACTTTGTTAATATAGTCAGAAACATTTACTGGAGTGCTTATTGTTTTATTTTTCATTTGACGTAATTGTTGCATGTCGTATGCTCTCATCTAAACCAAGGTAACTCAGTGCAACCACGTCAAACAGTTTAAAGATGAAAATTAATAAAAACTACGAAATGAAGGGAAGGCAAAAAGGAAGGGAAGGGAAGGGAAGGGAAGGGAAGAGGGAACAGAAGAGGGAAGGGAAGGGAGGGGAAGGCTTGGAAGGCTGCATTGTAGCTTTGGGTCTGAGATTCCCTGCTTCATATGTTAATAACAAGACCTTGAACATGACTCCATTATACTAATAGGTAGACAGTGCAGTTCATTGAAGACCAGTGTAATAGGTGTGGCCAGATCCCCCAGTCTCTACCCTCCCTAGCCACCAAATTCTGCACTAGATACAGCTCCCAAATCATGACCAAGGATTGTCCCACACAGAATGCCATGAGGTTACCAGTGCATGGAACACAGTGGCCAAGCTGTCCCTGTTCAAGAAAGGCTATTGTTGGCTTAGCAACCAAAGCTGGCCATGGGCGCTCCTCGCCACTGAGGTAACCTGAACCTCTCATGGCAGTAGTATCATTCCAGGAGCACCCCCAAACTACTTTTTTTCTTTCTTTCAGAGGGGATGCAATCCTGTCTGCAGCAGATAAAAATTTTGATTCTCGGATCAGGCAACCATTCACCCCCAAGTCTCCATTATAGAGAAATGTGCATCTTATGCATGTCTACTCAGAAATAGGCCACATGAGATTTAATGGCTCTTACTCCCATGTAATTGCACTGAGGCCTTCTTTTCTCATTCAAAGCAATGGGGCTTAAGTCTTTCATTTCGACTACATTGCATCCTTTGCTACACTCCCATTTCTTGGACTAGATTTAGCCTCGGTCATCTGCTGTTATCTGTGCCGATGCATGGACAGGGCATTGTGCAACCATGTCAAAACAAAACGAAGTGTCCAGGCTGGAGGACGGAGGGTATGTCAGACCACATCTACAAAGGCCACACAACTCTGTCAGGGTGATTCCAGGCAGGCTGTTTAGAAATGCTGAAATGAAATGAAACTAAGTCAATTAAGTGATACCAACCGAGGTTCAGGGTTTAATTGAGGGCCTAAGGTGAAGCCAATGACCATTAACTCCAGTCGGTCATTAATTCACAAAGAAATATCCTTGGCTGAGGTTATTCCTATTATAACGCAGCTTAAGCACTTCCGCTTCTAGAAAAATAGTTTTGCTTTTTGCCCCTTGTGCTGATGGAGAGGGAGGAGGGAGTAATGTTGAGAGGAAAGTGGCCTGTGGCCTGGTTACTACTCTCCCAGAAAATGAATACACTTTGGCCAATCATATCGTATTTTTAGTTCACATGCTTGATGGCAGCAATAGAACTGCATCTGTGCTCAGTCAAAATCTATTACCCATTGCATTTTTAATTAACATTTAACAATTAAATGACTTTAAATGACTTCTAACTCTGCAAACTTTTCTAATAAAATGAAAGTGTGACAGGATAAGTACTGCAAGTTCATGCCGTAAGATAAATTCTAATGGCGATAATGATTTGCGTGGTGCAGGTCCCTGCCATTAACATAAATCCTGGGTTATATACCAAAATCATTAAGCAAAAAATGCAAATCACACAAACTTCAATAAGATTAGAACTGTGAGTGATTAGTTTGGCTAATCAACCAAAGAAAATGCTTTCTTGGTTCTATTTTAAGTCTGTTAAAGCTCACATTGGAAACTGTGCATGGTTTCTAATGACCTGATGGTTTTCGTGGCATCATTTTGTAACCCTCTCTCTACTAGAAGGCTGGCACATGATTTGTTTCTTATGTTTTGTTCCTTGCCGACTTGTAGACTGCAATTGTATGGAATATTTAATATTCCATACTAATAGTGTTAAGGGTAGGAATCATAACAGCCCTATTCCTATGAGACGCTGCAAAGACATATGACAAGGCTGTATACCTAGCCTGTGGAGAAGTGACGCTTGAAGAGTGGGGGATGATCAAAGAAATAAAATGGAAGCCACCCCCCTCCCTGATCATTATAACAAAGCCAATCTCCCATCTGCCTTTCCAGCCCTTGTTAATTGTGTTTATGCATATATATATATATATATATATATATATATATATATATATATGCAGAAAAGAGCAGCAGCCTGGGGATTTGTCTCAGAGCAGGTGTTCTGTGTCTAAGAAGTTGTTTAGGAGTAAGCATGGAGTTGTTTGTGTGAATTGTCTGAAAACACCAGCAGAGGGCAGGAGGCAAGAATTCTACAAGCAAGCTGGTCTTTGACTTCTAAAACTAATTCTATTGACGTTAAGATCCTTAGTTGTTTATTCTGCAGTGTCCCCATTGTTTTCGGTGGGGCTATTTAAAAAAGACACTTTGGGGATTCAAGCCTAGCCTCCCATCCCACTCTGTGCAATATTTCAACGTACATGTTTTTCCAAACACTTCAGAACACAGTTATATGTCTCTTGGAACAAACTATGTACAGTTTCAGGCACATCCAATATGTGTTCGACCATGCATGCATCACATCGAACCTGGAAATGACCCCCAAACATCACAAAAGCATCACAAAAAGAGGCAGAACGGGGCAGGGTGGGGGGGGGCAGAATGGGATGTTTGCAGGTTTTTTCAAAGGTGTTTCAAATATACGCAATTTCACTTAAATGTGCAGTACCTTGCAAGGTAACCCCTTGCGTAAATTGGGAGTTGCCTGTAGTGGCTTTAGAACACAAATGATTCAATCTTAGGGAATTTTTAATGTCAACTCTTCACAGGGTTACCTCACAGAGTCTTTGTGACATTTTAGCAGATGTTATCAATGAAGAGAAACAGTACTGGAAATCACTTTGATACGATGGGGTCCTACATGTCAGATTGCCCTAAGGTTTCTGCACAACGATATGTATCTGAGCACATCACAAGAGCTATGCTGGTCAGAGGAAGGCCAGCTACAATTGGGAATAAGAACTGGGGCTGTCAATCAGATGCTCCAGAGGTTTCTTCTAGATAGGAATGACCTCTGCTGGTTCCTCATCCATGTATACAGCAGGCAGAAATCATGGCGGAATTCTCATTGCATTGTGGAATCCCCCAAAATGCCTTCTGGGGTGGAATCCCATGAAAATGCTTCCTTTGCTATGTTAGACTCAAGGCAATGAAAGAACAACTTGAGAAGCAGCCATTCAGATGAGCATAACATTTCAATTATCCTTAGTATCTTAAATCTTTATTCTGTGACTTTGAAGCTGTTCCTGCTGTGGGACTCTCCTAGAATCATTGGCTGCAGAATTTCAGCTTGGCAACTCTATCCGCAAACCAGGAAAACTGGAACATTTGGATTTAGACTAATTTAATCCCACTGAAGTCAATGGTCACATGGAATCAATGGTGCTAAATGAGCTGGAGTCCATGCACTGCGTCTTAATCGGTTTTAGATTGCAGTCTTACAGCACAATCAAGTGAACATTAGGCACACTTAAGTCCTGTTGGAATTAGCGGGATTTGAGTGGGCCTAAATTTCTCTGGACTGCACCCTTAGGGTCTAATCTTTCTATTACTTTACATAATTGGGTTGCATGTCTTGAAGACTTCTGAAAGAGATGAAAGGTGCTGACTTAGCTTCTGAGCCACGTTGTTCCTCCCGCTTAGCCAACTCACACCTGTGGAGTGGTGCTGTATATCAATACAGCCTGGGCAGGAAAGATGGTCCCTTGCGGCATTGTGATTAATAGGTACATATAGGCACGTTACAGAACTGTGTTATGGTTATAAGCTCATCAATATATGGTTATAAAATATAGTTATAAGCAGTCCCCTGATCTTTTGGACTCTCTAATAATATAACAATTGATTAGCCATTTATTAAAAACATTAAGTGTTCATTAGATCTTCATAAATGCAAAATTTAAAAGGTGTCCGTAACAGTTTCAGAAGAGATAAATATTTATTAAATGCTATAAAGACCCGTAATAATGAACCTTGTGACATGTTTCAAGAGATCACAAGTGTTTTAATATCAACATTTGGCTTGGTTTTCTAGTGATCCCATATTAGAATCTCGTATTCGTTGGTTTAATTCCGGAACAAATCAGCTAGGGCAGTGGACATTGTGGTCAGAAGAGGTGGGAGGAAGAATAAGGAAAGTTTAGATGGAAGGCTGGAGAGGGGGGAGAGAGAGAGAGAGAGAGAGAGAGAGAGAGAGAGAGAGAACAATGCATATCTTGCTGTGATTCAAACTATCACATTCTGAATGAGCTCGTAAACAGTACTAGCTTGGCTTAAACGCAAGATAGTATCTTAGCAACTTACCCAGAACTGTTTCTGGAAAAACTGGGGATTCTGAGGGCTAGGATTTTACAACCATCAAAAGTTTGGGGGGAGAGGAACAGGAGTCGAATCTCAGTGCCCAGGAAACAGCCCTGTCTGCTCCCTGTCCATTCAGGTCCTCATCTCTGATCCCACTAAAGCAGCAGCCACATAAAATCAACTTAAGTAATTCTAGGAGAGTCTGACCCACAGCCTGGCCCCCTTCTGCTTAGATAGCTGGAGTCTCTTCAGGTTTGGGATCTGGAGTTTAGTGGTTGGGATGAGAAGAAGGAACACTCATGGGAAAACATCAGGACAGGCAATGATGGCACTGCATCAGATCTGCTTAAGAGACAAACTGCATTAGAGCTCCTTCCTAAGTTGTCATCTACAGCAGCCTGTGAGAGGAGAGAGGAGACTGAAGGGCCTCTCCAGCAGCTCTGCTGAAAAAGCAACAATTTTTTTTGATCCTCTGGAAAATAATGCCTTTGCTTCTGTTCACTAAGTGTATGAGTTTGTTTCCCCCCTCTGATATCCCCCCCTTTGTTTCATGTCTCTTAGATTGTGAACCTGAGGCTAGTGATTGTCTTCCCACTGAAATCAGTAATCTGCTTTGAGAGTCTTTTATCAGCAGAAAAGCAGCATAAAAATGCCAGTCGTCATCACCGTCATCGTCATCACCATCATCTATTTGAGCCACCTTTTCACCTCTTCTGTCCCAGATTCATCCTGCCTAACCAATACAGTGGTGCCTCGCAAGACAAAATTAATCCGTTCCGCGAGTCTCTTCGTCTTGCGGTTTTTTGGTCTTGCGAAGCACGGCTATTAGCGGCTTAGCGGCTATTAACGGCTTAGCGGCTTTAAGAAAAAGGAAACAAACTCGCAAGAACTCGCAAGACGTTTCGTCTTGCGAAGCAAGCCCATAGGGAAATTCGTCTTGCGGAACGACTCAAAAAACGGAAACTCTTTCGTCTTGCGCGTTTTTCGTCTTGCGAGGCATTCGTCTTGCGAGGTACCACTGTATTGTTTTTGCTTCTTTTAAGGTACTCCTTTAAAAAAAAAATTGATCTTTTTGAAGAGCACACACACACCTTTGGGTCAGCCACACTGGGCAGGTGAGGAAGGAACTGAATGGAAATGGTTGCGTGAAATTATCAAAATACCGAGAAGGGATAGGGAAAATTATGCATGCGCATCCATTACAAGGGAACATATGTAAGTAAGGCTTGCCAAAGGGGCAGGGGAGGAAGGACAGTCAACCAAGCATGGCAGGCAGACACTGAAGAAAGAGCGAAGTTACTTTCTCTTTAAAAGATGACACCTCGATCGACTATCCAATAGCTTAAAGAAGCCTTGTTCTTCTCTGCAGGGAATAGGACACCTGTGTAATGACCCGGGAAGGTCTTACCCTGCTTGATTGAGGAGGACTCGCCCCTGCTGCTTTCCCCTTGATTGAGGAAAGGGCAGCTGCTACTGAGGTCTCTTGTGATGGTGGGCTTTTCCGTCTGTCCTCCTTGGGGACCCCACAGGTTGTCTCCAGCCATGGTGATGTTGACTGGCGGAGCTCTACCTCTTTTCAAAAATAGACACGATTGCAAGATTCATTGTGGAAAGACTTTGTTG
Source organism: Podarcis liolepis (assembly GCF_965112155.1). Classification (NCBI taxonomy): domain Eukaryota; kingdom Metazoa; phylum Chordata; class Lepidosauria; order Squamata; family Lacertidae; genus Podarcis; species Podarcis liolepis. The sequence goes on from NC_139554.1 coordinate 39,812,189, forward strand.
TTGAAGGGAGGGGGCATGAAGTATCGGGGGTGGGAGAATGACACAGAGAGAAAGAGAAGATCTTTGCTATTCCCCAGTGTATATCGTGTGTCGTTAGGCTCTGGAGTCACAAACAAATATGATTAAAAAGAGTTATTAGCACAAACAGCAAAGGAAATAGCTAAGCTGACTGCAAAAAATTAAATCAACACAGAACTGGTATGGCAGAAAGGGAATTAAAATTTGATTTAGGGGAATTATTTGTAGCACAACATTAGAAGTCAGTAAGCTAATTCCAAAATCTGCACTTCCTTAAAAACGGAGGGAATTTATTTTCAACATGATCTTATTGTAATTATCAGTATGATTCACTGCCTGCATGAGTACATGAGCCAGCAATGAAATCCATGCAATGTCAAGAAGGCTTATCTCTTCCCCTGCCATCTTTGGTTTCTTTCTTTCTCTCCTTCTGTGCCTGTGTGAAGAAGAGAAAGAAGACTGCAAAGTGCCTTGCTGAGTATAAAAGCAACATTTCTTGAAATCTACTTTTCGGGCTATCTCTGGATTCCGATCTTCCCACTGTTTTGAGCCAGCAAATCTGAGACTTTTGGAACAACTTCTAGAATTTACGCCTAAACAATCACCCTATGAGAACTCAAGTTGATAAACCAGGGTGAATCTTTCTTCATTGGTGGTTGAAAACCAAACTAATATTAATACCTGATTTTTCATTTTTGAATGGGTGTTATGGAGATGAATTAGCTCAGAAACAGACAAGAAACTTTCCCGCAACAGACATTATTTCTTTTGCCCTACTGCCACTCCTGGCCAAACACTATTTATAAGGTTTTAAAACATTTTTAAAGCCCTGCAAACCCCAGTTACCACTTTCATCTCCCTTGAGTGGCTGGGAATGGGTAACTTTATGATCTGTCCCCAGACTCACTTTTATTGATCTCCAGGGATTGTCTATTTATACAGCAAACCCCAGCTGGCATAAACATTAGGGACGTTGGGAATTGTAGTTCAGCAAAATCTGAAGGGCCAGGGTTTGCCTTTGCTGATTTAAATTATAGTATTTTCTTAATGTACCTATGCATATAAACACAATGCTCCAACCTTCTAAACCATGGTTTGAGGGGTTGGTAATATTTTGTGGGTCATGGTATTCCTTCTCCTCCTCTTTTGCTATTGTTCCCCATTTTCTTTTTTCTGGTTCTGCTTCTAACCATTGTCAAGCAAACGATGCTTAGGGCAGAACTATGGTTTGCAATTCTCTTCAAGCTGCAGTTTCAAATAATGGTTTGGACATAATTCCTGGTTAGCACACAGTATAGTATTCCCACTCACAGCAAACTATGCGTAGGAAAGGGAGAGGAGAGAGTGAATAAGCACTGGGCATGTTTCCAAGCCTCTCAATCAAAATGGGACCATGACGTCTGAATTGGTTGCATGGGCACTGGAGCACTTTCTCAGCAACCCAGAAACTCTGGAAAAGTCATACTGCTTGAGGCCTATGCTGAAAAGGGAGAGGGTAACCACATTCATAGCCCTTCAGCCACGAAGCAGCAACCCTGAACAAGGTTGCCAGCTGTTCAGCTGGCCACTGTAGCTATGGCCATGTCATAGATACCTTCACCTGCTAATTCCAGCATATCAAGCTGCTATTAAAGTCTGGCAGCCCTAACAAGTGAGAATCTGGTGGGATGTCTGTTCATGCATGTCTGGATGTCAGATGTATCTACGCAGCTCAGCTAATTCCCTAAATATGTTACATCTGTACCCAAACTGTTAACTTAATTTCAATACCTCAGTTTAAGACATGATCTTGATCCGTTCGTAGTGGGCCAAAAATACTTTCTGTGTGAAAGCCTCCTGGAAGCCTGCCATGATTTCTCTCCCCACCACCCCACCACCACCAAATTTTCATTGTCTCTCCATTGTTCTCCTGTTTCCTCTTCCCCCTCACTTGGAATCCTCTCCAGGGGTCCAGATTGAGGGGCAGCTTGTGAAGCTTTCACAGTAGCTAACCACAGCCAACTTGCCAGGGCATTATGAAGTTTGTTTGTTTTTTAAGAAAAAAAGAATAAAATAAAAATGAATGTTTTCATTGTTTGGATTTTTTAATACTTTGTTGTGTTTTTTTATTCAAAATCTGTGCACTGCAGACAAAACAATTAGGAAATGCAAGCAATGCTCTCCGCAAACAACCCCAGGGTTAAATTCATTCCCAACGTGGATATGGAGCAAGGTCCTCTCCACTAGCGTAAATCAAAATGGTTTGATTTACTGTGGTGACTAACACTGATTCATATGAACTGCAGATCAGCTCTACATATGTAGCTTTATTTTCCCCGCCCGCCCCCCTGCACAAAGCTCTTAATATGTTTCTTTAGATTGTTCTCGAATTGCCATAAATACCATGCTACAGACACCACAAAAATAATGGCAAGTTGGAACACATCTGAGTGACATATAAAATTTGCTCTGTGGCAGATGAGCACCCTGGAGGTGCACAGGTTTGTCATAATATATAAGGAATCTTGGAGCTGATTAAATTATGTCTCTGTGCCAGTGTGTGTGTGTGTGTGTGTGTGAGCATTCAGGAGTATAACTGATTTGTTCCAGAGCTGATTTGTTCAAATGGATGATCTACAGCATATTGTGACATTATTTGGTTCATGTTTTCAAAGATGTCTCGATGGGGGCAGGGGAGGGGTGTGAGAGAGAAACCCAAAACGTAAATATCACATCATGAAAAGTGCCGAGTGATTCCCAAACAACTGATGCCACGTTACCAGCAGTAAACTACCAGATTCTCACTCCTTGTGCCATCACCACTTTTATAAACTTTTTGAAACAAGACTAGAGGTTCTGTCTTTCTAACCAATATTCCGCTGAACTGAGGGGCAAATAAAGAATGGGGGAGGGGAAGCAGAAAAATGAATTGTCTCGTAATAATATTGTTGCACACCATCCCAGTCTCCAAGCCGTGCAAGATTCCAGGGGTTCAAGATACTAACCCAGGGCTCCGTTTCCTGGGGATGAGGGACAGCAGAGACTGTGGTGTCTTTATGATATAGGATTTATTTGTACATATATACAACCTGAGCCTGTGGGACACGGGTGGCGCTGTGGGTTAAACCACAGAGCCTAGGACTTGCTGATCAGAAGGTCGGCAGTTCAAATCCCAGCGACGGGGTGAGCTCCCATTGCTTGATCCCTGCTCCTGTCAACATGGCAGTTCGAAAGCATGCCAAAGTGCAAGTAGATAAATAGGTACTGCTCCGGTGGGAAGGTAAACTGCATTTCCGTGTGCTGCTCTGGTTCGCCAGAAGCGGCTTAGTGATGCTGGCCACATGACCCGGAAGCTGTACGCCGGCTCCCTCGGTCAGTAAAGCGAGATGAGTGTCACAACCCCAGAGTCGGCCACGACTGGACCTAATGGTCAGGGGTCTCTTTACTTTTACCTTTACAACCTGAGCCTAGGATGGAGGGGCTCACTCACAGCATTAACTCACAGATTCTGCTTCTCCCATCATCATAGCCTTAGATTCAAGCATGGCTCTTCCTCTTTGGCTTCTGCCTGCTTCTAACTTTCATCTCTCACACACAACTCTATTGTCCTTCAATCTAACTATTTGTTTTCTGGCGCAGAGTCACTTCCTTTGTTCCCCTAATGACCCATACTTAGGGGACCATTATGGCCCTTGCCTGGCCATATTAAACAAGGGGCTCCTTCATTGATTTTAACCCTTGCTGGATCCAGGAATTAGAAGGGACTCAGGCATACAATCCATGTTGCCCTGTCCAAATTCATAACACAATTCATTCTTAGTTCAGTGCTGAGAGGATAGTCTTCAAGGGGTGAAAGCTCCTGGAGATTCATGGGGCTGGCCAAAGTGAAGGCCACCTCTTTAGCAGATGACTACATTCTCATTTTCCAGACCAGACTAGCTTTTATTCCTTATTAGTCACATCTTGCTTGTTCTCACTTTCTTTCAGTTTCCCTCTCTTAACTCTACTCCCCATAGAGAGATAAACAACACAGATTATTGTTTTTTACCAGTAGAACCTCTGTTGGGACCCAGTGAACATTATGCTTCCTCCAGCAATCCAGCTGGGCAAAAGCATCTGAGAGGCATTTAGATGGAGGCCAATGAAGGGTGTCACCTGGGAAGAATCCTGAGGGCAGGGCAAAGAAGCCTGGAAGTCCACATTCAGCCTGTGGGTCAAAGCCCCCACTGGTTTGAACACTCAAAATCCCAAGGTGCATCCTGTTTGTACTTTTTGATTTTGAAACCTATCATATAGTGTGGGGGTTTTTTATTCGTTCAGTCTAGCAAGGTACAAGGAGCATGCAGAGAGTAGTTCTAAAGGGTAGAAAACAAAAATTGGCATTCTGACTATTGCTTCTCATTATACCGGGCCTTTCTGGGTCTTTTCATTTAAACTCCATTTTGACTTGAATACCGTTACTGTGGATTCTTGTGGAGGTCTTTATGGATTTTGCACTTGGCTTGCTTTGTGGTTGTGTTTTGAAACTATTTACAATGTTTGTACCGGAAGTCTGTTGTGCAAGCAAAACTGCAACATTGGACACAATCCATTGTCTCTTTGCAACTTTTAAATTGGTTGGTAAGTCGTGCCCAGAAGGAGAATCTGAAGTGGTTGACCATTCTGGTTGGCTTTGTGCTTTTAGCCTGCATCTCACTATTATAGCATGTGGGACAGTGATATACACAATGGACAAATGGAGACAAATAATGAAGCTAAACACTATTGGCTTGGGTAAAATTTGGGAAACAGTAAACTTTCTGATCCAAGTGTATCCACTGGGATCATGTGAATAGTATGTAGACATTTTCTAAGCAGTCCTAGTAAGGTGTCAGAAAACCATTATATCCAGATAAAGATTCTATCCTGTCTCATTTCAGTGTCCAGCAGGAAATGGCACATGAAACTGGAAAATATGAGTTGGGGGGTTGCTTGGTCTCAGTTGGGAAAGTTATGTACGTCTGAAACAGGGGGTAGGAAACCCAGCCTATAACTTTGGCTGTGCAAGCTCTCTTGATGAGGCCTGTCAGAAGCTTGTTACACTGAAATCAATGCTCCTTGGCTGTCTTTTTGCTCCTTATTGAAAAGAAAGCAAAACTGTAACTTGATTCTTAAACAAATTTCAAATGGTGTCATCATTGCTAATGGTTCTTTTACAATTCAGTTCATCACTTTAGGCAAATAGCTCTGATTCATAAATTCTCCAATTGTCAAAACAACATAAACGATCGTTTATCAAAATGCAATAAATCTCGGCAAGCAACGAGATAGTGTAAAGAAGACTTGCTGTTGTGTACAGGGCTCTACTTCCTTGGCTGCATTTAAAGGGCCATCCGTGAGTGGATAGGCATTGAGATTGTTGCTGCGAGTTGCCTAACATTTTGCACGGAAAGCATTCAGCCTGCGAGCTTTAGTGGTCCTTTGGAAACCTCAGAGCTACTTCCGTCAGCGACGGCGCTTCTCCAGATGGTATGAGGCTAACCTCTTAGCTTAAACATCTTTTTAGCATTCTTTACTTGAAGCTCATCTCCAATGTAAAATCAGGCAAGGCATTTGAAATCTGTCAGATCCTCAAGATGCTGCCATGCACGCTTTTCACTTCGGAAACCTTGAGGGCCCTGACTTCAAGCTAGGAGGAGCACATCAGCGAAAGATGCCATGTAAGGAAATGTCACTTACGTGTCCATGCTAAAATTAGGGCTAAATGAACTGCTCTCCCAATATAATATGCATTTCCGGATTTGCTTGGGTGGGAAGCCAAAGTCTATCCACCCACCCACCTCCTCAGTTCATCATAGGCTGTTAAATTAGAACAGAACGAAAATGTCATCTGAACACTGGGACGGGTATGTGTCGAGGTTTCAGCGTTTTGACTGGAGGGGGAACCATCTCTGAAGAACGTGGTGGTGGCAGTGAGTTTGCGCAGTCTCTTGTCTCCTGTCTGTCCATGTCTGCATGGCAGTGAACGTTCATGCAAGTTAGTAAGCAGAGGGAGGACCACAGCTCAGTGGTTGAGCCTCTGCTTTGCATGTGGAAAGTCCCTGTTTCAATACTCAGCATCTCCAGGCAGGGCTGGGAAGGTCTCCCTTCTGAAGCCCCAGGGAACCACTGCCCGTCACTGTAGACGGCGCTGGGCTGGATGAGCCAATGGCCTGACTCCGTATAAGGCAGCTTCTGGTGTTCCAGTTGCCACAACTAAAACAGCAACTGCAGTAAGCCCTTATTGGGAGGTATCACTTGGTGGCCTTGCAGGCATGGCCGACTGGAGGGAGTGCAATGCATGTATCAATCTGACTACTAAATGGCCAGCAGCACCCAGCATTGGCTCTAGTCCACTGCTGTTATTGGACAACACTGGATTCTGCTAGCCATGCAGCAGGATACCTGCCTGCCTAGCCAGCTTTGCCTCTGCCAGGAGAACCTGCTGGTAGATGCTGATGGTCACTGAGCTGATTGCACAAGCTGCCAATGCTGTGTAGAATCATTTATGGCTACAAGATGTGAAGCAGAAACCAAGCCCAGCAAGATGCATAGGTTCCCATTCCACACATTATATTTCTGATCATCTATGCAGATGCAGAACAATATCTCCTTTTGCAAAGTATGACACAGCATAATATATCAGTGGCTGCATGTGAAATGAAAATAGGAGTATCACTCATTATACCAATTGACTCTGTGTGTGTGTGTTTTCTGTCTCATCCATCAATATGACTTTCGTTTCTCTATTAAAGTTTTAATCTGTGGAACTGCAAGTTGAAGCTTTTCGATAAAATTTGAGGCAGTGAAGGGACTTGATCACTAGAGACATGATCACTCCACAAATGAGATAATTATATGTGATCTTGTGGAAGAAAACATAGATTTTCACATTTTAATCTGAAAGATTTCACATGAATCAAGCTAAGAATAAATAAATCTGAGAAGTTTTATGAAGCCAAATTAGCCCATTGAAAATCCATGTGGGTGAATTTCAGCTAGATGGATTATACTCTCCCTACCATTTAGAAGGCATGAACTAAATTAACATTTGTGGTTCTACACAAGTGAAAATTGCTTGCTGGTCACTTCTGAGTTTCCTCTACAATGTATAGTGAGGCCCAACAAACCTGGTCAGTGCCCTGCCTTGACTGACAATGTGCCTTCCCCCCCAACCTTCCCCAAATGGTGCCCTACAGAGATTTGGGACAACAACTCCCATCTGTCTCAGGCAGCAGGGTCAATGGCCAGAGATTATGCAAATTGTTGTCCAAAGCATCTCAAGGGCACTAGTTTGGGGAAAGCCACCATAGACCATGCCCCCAAATGCCTTGGCAAAAGAGTTGATATAGAAAGAACCATAGAACCACAGAATTGTAGAGCTGGAAGGGGCCACAGGGGTCATCTAGTTCAACCCTCTGCAATGCATGAATATTTCACCCAACATGGGGCTTGAACCTACAATCCTGGGATTAAGAGTCTCATGCCCCACCAATGGGCAAAAGCTTGAAAACCACTTTTGTAAACTAGCCGTCTCTTTAAGAATAGCCTAACAATTAACAACAAAAAGGGTGCCTATGTTAGGAAATGGAGAAAGAGGTCTGATTGTTGATTGCAATTTTCATGTCTTGTGGGATCGGATCCAATCCATCTATCGCTGCTCCTTCAGGGTCATTCCTTTCAGAGGAACTTGTTTGCTGTTTCTGCACAAGCCCAGCGGAAATGGAGACAGAGGAGCAGCAATGCCTGGTGAATTGTGGCCACATCTCTCTGAGAATTCCCATTAAAATCTGTTCCCAATGCCAGACATATTTTATTTCATCTTTTACTGCATTAGTCTTCCATTGGATCCTGCGAACATCTGATTAGAGTTACCTTAAAAGTTTGGAGTTTATATTAGAGATGAGAACAAATAATAAAGAAAAGAAAAGGGAGGAGGGAGAAACCCTGATCACAACAACCTTGAACTTTGAGAAAGTTCAGATCTGGATCCAGATTTTACAGCTGGGCCCCATCCTCTTATTTAAACATCTTCCAGGGCTGAAGATTGTTGCAACAGACTACAGAAAATGTTCAGAACCACATTTTGTGTAGCTGCTCATACTTTCCTCTAATTATTCCCACCCATTATTTGCCCTTTAATCTCTAATGCAGTCATTAAGAGCAACCATCCCTAATGCCCTGCCCTTAAAGTGTTCTTCATTCCAGTGAAGGCTGCAATGAATCTCAGCTCAGTAGTGACTTGTCCATGCAACTACACTCCGCATGTGGATGATGTTGGGAACAGCCTTCACACGGATGTCTATCTTTCATGCAGCCATAATTTCAGAAGCCACCGTCAACGCGGCCTTAACAGATGCACAGAGAGATTCCATGGTAGGAACTCTCTGTGTGACTGGAGGGGGCCCATGTGATCATATTATCCAGAAAGAAGGCAGACATGTTGCATAGGTTACAGGGACCAACAGTTAATCATAGACTTGTAGAGTTGGAAAGGAGCATTAGTCGAACCCCCTGCAATGTAGGACTCTTTTGTCCAACGTGGGGCTCAAACACAATCTTGAGATTAGGGGTCACGTGCTCTACTGAATGAGCTGTCTCAAGACGGGTGGGTGTGGGTGTCTGTGGTTCATCAACTTTTCCTTGGCCTTACAATGTGGGATTACATCCAACATCAGGCATGTGCAAAGTCCGTTTCAGTGGCCTAATCCTGCGCACCGATCAGTTTAATCCGGCCCCTGTGGCAACTTCAATCCTAAAAAAAGGTCAACAACTTTGGTCCTCACGGCCCTTCACTTCATCAAATCTGGCCCTCTTTGAAAAAAGTTTGGACATCACTGTCCTACATGGACCGTTGCCGTCATGCTGTGAATCTCTGCCCACACACCTCTAGATAAGAATGTAAGAAGATAAGAATGCTAGATCAGACCAGTGCTCCATCTACTCCAGCATCCTGTTCTCACAGTGGCCACCCAAATGCCCTTGAGAAACTCTCAGGCAGGATCTGAGTGCAACACTACTCTCTTTCCACCCCACCCAGTGGTTACCAGAAACTGGTACACAGAAGCATTGCTTGCCTCTGACCATGGCATTGGAGCATAGCCATCATGGTTAACTTGCAATAAGTCCACCAGAGAAACAGAGGCAAAAGCATAAGCCCTAAACATGAAACACATAAAAATCCTTCTCAGCTGCAAAACAATAATCTTCTCCCCACAAACAAAGGTCCAGAAGATGGGGGTGCTGCCTGCCTCCTCCAATAACTCTGTAGAAAAGCTGAAAGAGCCCATATCAAGGTCTGTGTTTCCCACCTCTCACCTGAAATCTCTCAATACCTTGTCCTAAATACCAGTTATTACAAAACTTTAGGACAGTCCCTGCCTCATAGGTTCTTCCATTCAAAGGGCGTGCATGCACCATACTCAGCCATATTAAGCCATATTCAACCCAGCTATTAAGATCGTTGTCTCTAATGTTCCAAATGCTCTATGACGTCCAACTCCCAAGGGACTGCGATCTCCCCCCCGGGGGGGGGAGTGATCTACCCATGGGGAGGGGTTCAGAGTGGTTGAGCTTTTTTTAGGGGGCCAGACCAAAGTTGTTCACCTTTTATTAAAGAGTAAGTATGCAGAATTAAAATAAATCGCTCACCAACAACGCAGACGCTAACACATGAACACAGCACTACAGCAGACAACAGAAGAACGCACACTAAATGCAACGCAGGGAAAGACCAAGGAGGGGCGGAGACATGATTCTAAACAACGTGAGTGATAATGATCCTGCGATCGACCACAATCATACGGGGATCGACCTGTCGATCGTGGTAGACCAGTTGGACAACCCTGCTCTATGGGGCTAACATAGGGGGAACTGGTATTAAATCTGCAATAGAGGTCCTACAAAATAAATTTATGAGGCAGATTTTGGGGCTTCCCTGCAGGACACTGGCAGCCCACCACAGAAGTGAGTTGGGCCTCCCCTTGCTAGCAGCCAGAATTGATCAAGCCTATCTGGGATACTGATGCAAGCTAAATGCCTTCCAGGATCATACTCTTACTAAGCTCTGCTGGTTAGAGCAACTAAGGATAGGGGGCTGGGCACAAAAGTCCCAAGATAAGCTATGGGCTTATAATCTTCAAATGGATAACTACTTAGCCCTTAGCCCACGTGACCTTAGAAATTGGATTTTTGATCAGGATGCCAACCAAGACAGAGCATCCATCATTTCCGCCCATTATTCTACTTGGTACCCCCAAATTAAGGCCAATCACTCAAGGCCCCGTTACCTTGAGACTCTGACCTTCCCACAACTTTGCAGAACTAAGATTCAAACAGATGCCCTCAGCATATTTAGAGGGGAGATATCGGGGAATTCCCCATATGGATCACAAATGTATATATGGGTGCAATCAGGTAGAGGACATTACACACTATCTACTGATTTCCCCCCTGTATACAATGCCCAGAGGGAAAATTTATATCGCCAATTCTTAATTGGCTTCCAGGTCGATTTGCACAGGAAGTGACAGTTGAACTCCTAGCAGATAAACATCTATACATCACCCACCAGGTAGCCAAATTTGCGCTGGCAGCCAAGCAGTTCCAGCTATGTGAATGCACTACAACCTTAAATTTTAATGTTGTAAATTTCTTTTATGTTGTAAACTGCTACAGGTTACGTTGAAGATAAAAGTTTTCCTTTTATTCTGTGCCATCCATTGTAAAGGCCTTTGGCTCTATACAATAAAAATTGACTCACCCTGCCTCATGCATTCCACACAAAAGCCAAAGCCATTAGGTCCAGTCGTGACCGACTCTGGGGTTGCGGCGCTCATCTCGCTTTGTTGGCCGAGGTAGCCGGCGTACAGCTTCTGGGTCATGTGGACAGCATGACTAAGCCACTTCTGGCAAACCAGAGCAGTGCACAGAAACACTGTTTACCTTCCCGCCAGAGCGGTACCTATTTATCTACTTGCACTTTGATGTGCTTTCGAACTGATAGGTTGGCAGGAGCAGGGACCAAGCAACGGGAGCTCACCCTGTCACAGGGATTCAAACCGCCGACCTTCTGATCGGCAAGTCCTAGGCTCTGTGGTTTAACCCACAGTGCCACCCACATCCCCTCATTCCACGCAAGACTTTCCCTAAAGCCATCTTGTCCCCACCTTGCCAGCAGAACTACAGAAGAAAGCGCCCAGGTACACAGCCACATGTTGGAAGGAACCGAGTCATGTTTGCAGACCTCCCTTGGATCAGGGCCGACGAACAAAATACAACTGGGAGGACAGAGACTAAATTGTTTGAAGACGTCAATGTCCAGTTCTTACACAGTAAGACTGGGGTCACTTGAAGCAGACTGCATCTAACTGAATGTTTCTGTTAAGGTCCCGTGCTATCTTAGCTAGGTGTAGCCTTTCTTTATTTCAAGTTCTATTTTCAAAAACACAGTTCAAAGTATACAGCAGAGATGTCTTTCAAATGCGGGTGCCAATGCTTGGCCTTCTAAGACTGCGGTTGCAGTGTCTGGAGTGATGACTTAACTGTTAAGATGTTCCTCATTTTGCAGGCTTGTACAACCGGACCTCACAGTGGAAACAAAATCGTCCTTTCCCTGTGACAGTTCTCTTCAACAGGGGCTGCATGCTCATTTAAGGAAAGAGCCAGTTGGCTCCATCGACTGAGTGGAAAAATCATCTCCCACCCCACTTCTGTGCAAAAGGGAGCAGTAGGAGAAAAGTTTAAATCAAAGGGAAATTCCTCTGGTACCATGTTCACAATGTTTATCCCAGTGGGATATGATACAGTATGTGAAATGGCTGTGTTTCACAACAATTATGAAAGAGAAAAAACATGTGGAATAAATATAACACATAACAAAGAACAGCGGTATAAGTTCAAGTCTGTCACAACTAATAATGTATTTGCTGTGGAGGCTTCAATGAGTTAATAGGTTAGATGGGCTTGGTTTTGCCGTCATCTGTAGTTTTGCTCCATCGTCTCTTCTAGGGATGCTTCTGTTGCAGGTAATTGTCTCACTTGTATATAAAGGCCTGGTGGTGCTGGTGGGGTTTCTGTGACGTTTGCTTGTTAGGGGGTGTTATTATGGGGCAGGGAAAGAAAGAGAAAGACATGATAGTTGGTACACAGGTTGTAGGTTGGGGCAGGAGGGGGGGAAGGGGATTTATGATCAACATTTTGCTGAGAAAGTGGGGAGGAGTTATTAGCCTCTGTGCAATAAAGTATATTCACAGGCATCAAAAATGGCATCTGTCTTGTTTAGGAATGGAGGCAATTGTGCCGTGTGACACAACGAACCTCCTTAAGACGTTATGTATCATTGCACCCTTTAAAAATGCAGTACACTTTTCATTGATCTTTCCATTTCATTTTGATTTAAAATGCAGATCTTTCCCGCCGTCAAAATCTTAGCATTTATTTTTTTTATGTGTAAATGTGGAGGGAGGAGGGGAAGAAAATCCATTTCAGACACATGCAGCCTCCATAAATTACTTTTTGTGGTTGAAACAGTATTCGCTTATGTCATGGGTTGAACATCCCCCTTTATTAGAATGCTATTTATTGCCACCAGCTGCAGTGCTTAGCTAAGAAAGTTCTTGACACCAGTGATTGCTTTCAGCACCAATGCTTCCGGCTGCTAACAGGGGCTTCTATTTCCAAATGCAGTCACCCCTTGTAAGCTCTTCCTTCTGGCGCACAGATACCGCCTGTCATTGTTACCGGGTGGCGTAGGTGGGGGATGGGACTGAACCCAGGGATGCTATGTGATCACTTGGGCTGCAAATCTCCCAAGCCTTTGAGATTTCTTGCCTAGCGTTGCTGCCACAAAAGCCTCCAAAAGAGCACAGGAATGCGTGAGATCCTATCAGTTATGGACTCGTTTTCTTTCCTCTAAAATGAAGTTACGATTTCAGCTCATGAGCAAAGGGCAATTCACACAAGGCGCAAACTGCACGGGGGAAGCACCCAATTTCAGCTGGAGAGGCACTCGCTGGCCTGTATTGCTTTTCCAAGCCAGGGGTAGCTAGACAAAAGTAATTACTCTTCTTCTGTAAAAGGCTGTCATTACTCTTGCATGAATAGTTTAGCTCTGCTATTTCCTTGCCTGCCTTTCTCCGTCCAATTCAGGGAAACCAAGCAGGCTCAAAGCAAAAGAAGCCGGGGGGGGGAGTGCGGGGGGGGGGAATCTGCACATTTTCTAGTGGGCACTTAGCTGAACGTCTCCAGGTAACTCTCCAAAACTGCTTGCATGTGCCTCTGTAGATATATCCTATTATTTTGTTAATATAATTGGTCATATATATTGGGCCCACTGGTTTGAGAACTTCTCTTTCTCTATCCCCAATTATGGCCACAACATGTAATTGGGCTCAAGTTTTCAGAAGTGCCAATCAGATGCAGAAGGAAACTTGGACGCAATTAATATAGAATTGCAACTAATGCTCCGATGCCTTAGCAAAAACATTTTGAGCAGGCTGAGCACGAATGTTCTGCATTCTGTAGTTAGCAACACCACATTTGGTTGAAGGTTCCCATTGCAGTCTTCAGAAACACAAGCCGCCAAAAAAGGTGTGGCTTTTTTTAATTGGCAGTGTACTTTTGAAAAATCATATGCAATGTGCACTGATTTCAAGAAAACCTGGTCACATGCAAGTTTGATAGATAATCCTGGTTTAAATTACACTGATTGTCTGCTTCTCTCCTACTCTCTCTGGATTCGTCACTCTTTCATCGCCCAGTCCCTTAGTTACCACACTGCAAAGGGAACCTATTTTGTTCTATGTGTAAAATCTGGCCCCACCCTCATGGGCCAACATTGGCAGGTGGTTTGTCAATCAAATGGCATCATGGCATCATTTGTCAATCACATGGCATCAGACGACCACCTGTAGAGACCTGCCATGCACGGCCCAATTGGGCAGGACTGAACCCCACCACCTATCATCTGAGGCCTACTGTAAACTAAGGCTTCCTGTAACTAAGTACATATCACTGAAATAACCACGTATTTCCCCCTTGCCTAGCCATGCCTCCATCTCTGCCTTCCCCTGCTGTTTTCCTGTGTCTGTTTCAGATTGGAAGCCCCTGAGGAACATACAAAGCTGTGTTATGCTGAGTCAATCCACTGGTCCATCTAACTCAATATTCTCTACACTAAATGGCAGCAACCATGGATGGCAACTTGAATAAAATATTAGGGGGGCCCCGCATAAGCGATCACATGACACGGTGCACACACCCTGTTTGAATGGCAATGTCCATCAACGGGAGGGGGGGTGTCCCTCAAATATTTTATTGGGGGGGGGCAAAGACCGCTTAGCCGCTAGGAGTTGGTTTCTATTGCAGCAGCTCTCTAGGAATTCAGACAAGGACATTCCCAGCCTTGCCTGGAGGTGTTGGGGATTGAATCTAGGAACTTCTGCGAGCAAAGTGGGTTCTCTTCTAGTGAGCTATGAATCCTTCCTTGGGGCAGGAACTTTGTAAAACACCGTGCTTATGATTAGCCAAGTGTGATGTACATAGATGGTGCAAGCATCATTGGAAGAGGAGGAGGAAGAAGAATTCCTTCCACACTAAAGTGATTAGGGGTTTTGTTGCTATTGTAAAGCAGTTGGGAGTCAGAAATCCTTGCTGATCTACTGCAAATTGGCCACAGATCCACCAGTAGTGGGAATGAAACATAGCATTAATTCAGAATTACTTGAACATCTGGAGAAAGGCCTGAGAAAAGGTGTTGTTTGGGGTTTATGTCATGGGTGCGTTTAAAAATTAAACTGAAATAAAGTCCCTTGGTTCTTTTTCAGAGGCTAGAAATCTGTTGAGCTGCTTTAAAAAAAACACTATTTCAGAATAGCTGCAGAATTTAAAGCAGGGCAAAGATTAACATACACATTTACACAAGGGGCTCTTAGGATCTCAGTGAAGCTATTCTTAAGACAGATACCTCTTCAGGGTTCCAGTTCCCAGTACTTAAGGGGCATTATATTGCAATATAAATGTTACATTATATCTTTCTTGTGCCATGCTATCATAAATATCTGTCTGGCTTGAATGAAAATGAAATTAATTAAACTGCAGCTTTCTTCCAACATTCTGGAAGATACTGCATTTGCCCATCACTAGACTCGCCCATCAGTCACCCACAGGTGACCCCACATCATCCCTCTACAGTGTGCCAGAAGAGGCAGAGCAGCGGTGAAAATGTGCTTTGCCAAAGTGCCTGTGAGTCAGGCAGACCCAGACTCAAGTGAGACAATTCAGATGTTGGAAGTTAAGTCAAAAAAATAAGCCTCAGAGTTTCAAGCCTTCCTGCCCTTGGGAGGCAAATTTATTCCAAGCCCCAGGTATTAATCTTTGTTGCCTTTCACATACATTCAGAGCTTCTTCCCCAAAGTGGATTGCAGGTGGGTTACAGTAAATGTAACCCACCTGCTCTTTCTGCAGCTATGGAAGCCTCAGAGACCTGGAGGCTCTCAACACGATCAAGATTGGCCCAAGAGATTTTACTGCCTACAGTGAGGAACAAGATGGTACCCTCTCCACATTCCAACACAGAAGCCAAAATGATTGTTAGCTTAGTCTTAATTCAGCATTGGTGGTAGGATAGTGCCCTCCACAACACCTGACACAACAGGCCAACTTATGGGGGGCAAAGAAAGCACTGTCCGTCAGCAGAGGTGAACCCAGGAAGTGGCTTCATACTGAGTCAGACCATTGGTCCATCTAACTCAGTATTGTCTACACTGAGTGGCAGCAGCTCTCCAGAGTTTCAGGCAAGAGTATCTGCCATCCCGATCTGCAAATGACAGGGATTGAAATTGGGGTCTTCTGTGTGTAAGGCAGATGCTCCACCACTGAGCCAGGGGCCTTCAGAGGAACAGCCAGGGGCTGCTGCCAGGGTCCCCCAGCATCTGCTGCCTGAGGCAGGGTCCTCGCTTCGTCTAATGGCAGGGCCGGCCCTGCATACACTTTCAAGGGGATGGATTTCTTCTAAGCTTTTGTTAGGTGCAAAAGAATCATAAGCGAAAAAAGCAAAACAGGCGTAGCTGCTGCTATAAACTATAGCGGGGTAGCTGATCTGCATAATGCAAGTTTAACATTACACAATGCGAAAAATGTTCTAGGTTAGATTTATTGTTTGTGTGTAATATATGTTGATACATGGGCTTTAGCAGGGCCAAAGTGCCTTAAGTACAGCTACCAATACACGCTTTTTAGCCAGTTGGGGTTCCACGCCCAAATCTCAGCCTCCCTTCTGCAAACAAGAGCTGGAAGGCAGGTGGCAGTACATTCTTCATTAATATTTGCAAACTGTCCAGAGTATAAAATGGATATATGCCTTGATATTATTGCTGGCTAGGGATCAGACTTCTAGACAGCGTAATCACTTACAATAGCAGGCAATCTGAAAAATCATTTAGTTGGTCTTTAAGGTGCTACTGGAAGGAATTTTTTATTTTGAAAAATCATTTGGAACCTTTTAGTGTAGCTTGCACCAGGTGACATTAGTTTACAACAGACAACATTGAAATACACCGTAAGGAAGAGACACAGCCCAACGGTTTGCATTGTGAACTAATAACACCAACCTTGACTGTAACCTTTTCTTTCAGGGAGGTGGGGGGAGACTACTTAAAACCAGATCCCAAGGTCTACTGTTTACCAGTTTGTGAGCCTTCCACGCAATGGAATAATATCACTTCTTCGACTCTAAGACTTAAGAGTAGTATTTCAAACAATCATTCCAAGGCCAAGGTTCTTGTTTTATACTTGCTTGGAAGAGAAACTTCCTGACTGACCCTGTAAAAGTCTCCTTCTTCTGGTGGCATGGCCTCCAACATTCAGCTACGCTTACGAGAGGCCGACTCTTATTTGGTTTGTCTTATTTGGCAATCAAGTCTTTGGCGTTCAATGAAGGCATATGTTTTGAACTCAAATGACTTCACTTCATATTAAAGTAAAGAATGTTTTGAAGTGTGCCCCTTTGCTAATCATAAGCAACAGATCTCTCCCTAATGGAATCCACATCTTTAGCATGCGAACTCTCTCCTTGCAAGCAGAAAAAATCTCCAATGGCTGTAGCATATGATTTCAAAATATCCAGCTCCTTTGCTTCTGCTTCTGTTGTAATCTTCACTCTGCCTTAGCCTTTTCTTTACTTTTTGACTGCCCAAACAATTCCCACTATTTTTTCTCATTGCTGCCATGACAAAATGCTATGAGAAAAGAGCTGGTCCTCTGCCAAAAACCTACTCCAGAGTTCAATATATGTTTCTTTCTTCAAGAGTCAATTGTTTTCCCTCTCTCCCAGGGGCTACTAGCTACCTTATTACCAGAAAGAATGACCCCATGACAGCACAATTGAGATCCAGAAACTCAACAAAATTGTAACCCCCTCCAGTGGCATCGGAATTCTAATCAAGAGCAGAGAGGCTGAAAGACAAATGTACTTGTGTATATAGCCACCATTTCAAGAGTGCGACTTCCTTACGTGCAAAGGAACCTATTTCATTTCCTTTTTCTTTGGAGTTTTTATTGCCCTTTTCCACGTAACCTTTACATTGCGAACGTCCTTAATGTGGAGGCCCTTTTGCATTTGGGAATTATTCCTACTCTGTTTACACAGTTTGCTGCCTTTTTACTACATGCCATCCATTTTCTGAAAGGCACAACTAGACATAGGAGGCCTCCTAGTTATTACCAACTTCTTCCTTTCTCAGTTTAACGCATTGGTGGAGCAACTGCTACATTTATTCCTTACCCCAGATGAAATCCAGGTGTCAGAAGGAATAGAGCAGTTATGCTAGATAGGCTGCAAGTGGAAATGGTATTCTTATGTGCTCGTTGGAGGGAGTGTATTGTTCTGTGACTTGAGCTGGATGGTTTACTGTTGCCTTGAAGTTAAAGGTAAAGGGACCTCTGACCATTAGGTCCAGTTGCGACCGACTCTGGGGTTGCGGCACTCATCTCGCTTCATTGGCTGAGGGAGCTGGCGTACAGCTTCCGGGTCATGTGGCCAGCATGACTAAGCCGCTTCTGGCAAACCAGAGCAGCACATGGAAATGCCGTTTACCTTCCCGCTGGAGCGGTACCTATTTATCTACTTGCACTTGGACGTGCTTTCGAACTGCTAGGTTGGCAGGAGCAGGGACCGAGCAACAGGAGCTCACCCCATCGCGGGGATTCGAACCGCCGACTTTCTGATCGGCAAGTCCTAGGCTCTGTGGTTTAACCCACAGCGCCACCCGCATCCTCTGCTGCCTTACAGCCCTATAATCAATATCTTCCATACCCTGGCCCAATTCACACCAACCCGTGGCTAAGCATGAATGAGCAAGAATGGGGTCGCTCCACTCCTCCCCAGTCCTGCTGCTCCTATGCTATGCCAACTTAGCCCTGCAACTGTGGGAGCCTGGGACCATGGATGCCATGCAGCATGCATGGCCCTGGCACCGAAAATTGTGGGTGCCTGGCTCCTTCATGGGAAATTTGTGGGTGCTCGGGCACCCAGGGCCCCAGGGAGTTGGCACCTATGACCTGGAGCGAAGCCATGGTTTGGTGTTGCCTCCAGACCTCAGCTCATGGTTTGCCTTCCACACACAAACCATGAGCAGTAAGTGAAAAACAGCTTATGGCTTGTGGGACAAACCATTAGTCTGGGTTTGAATATCATGTTAAGCCAAACCATGTCTTAGCTTTGAATAGCATGATAACAGCAGGACTGAGGGAGAAGTGTAGTAGCTGAGATTTCCACCCCTTATTTGCTTGTTCACACTTAGAGGTAAAGGTAAAGGGACTCCTGACCATTAGGTCCAACGACTCTGGGGTTGCGGCACTCATCTCGCTTTATTGGCCGAGGGAGCCAGCGTACAGCTTCCGGGTCATGTGGCCAGCATGACTAAGCCACTTCTGGCGAACCAGAGCAGCGCACGGAAACGCTTAAGCATGGTTTAGTTTAGCGTCATGTGCAAACTGGGCCACTGACTCATGCCATTTCAGAATCCTGGGGCTACATTATTACTTTCACACATTTTTGCCTATTTTCTGGGTAAATAAATAAAGCAAACTGGCCAGTTTTCATGCATCACCAGCACCATCAAAGTCAAATGAGCCCACTGAATCAGTTCTCATTCAGGATTGCTTCCAATGTGGCATTTTCCTGTTCATACTTTGAGAACATTACAATTCCCCGCGGATGTGTATGCGCTGATGCTGACGCATACTTTTTGAAAATCCCCTGAGTCTTTTTCTACAGTCTATGCATCTCAAACTGGCAAGTTACTTTGCTATTGAGACTCATGTTGAACTTCTCTCAAGACCAAGTTTAATATGGAAGTCTATGAGGGAGGGGGAATTGCTTGTGTTAACTCATAATTGGAAAATGGTCATGTGAATCAGACCTCAGAAGAGAAAACGGCAAAAGGGATGTCATCTTTCTCTCTCAATGTATCACCCTAAAAATCTCAACATTGTTTTTTACAATAACTCCTTATGGATGTGGAAGTCACTTGATATTCCCTGATGAACCTCTGGAGGAAAGTAATCAAAACTTTGGACTGTTACAATTCATGGAGTCATTCATCAGCAGAGCACATGTTTCCCCTGTTCACACAAAGCCTGTATATGTTTATCGAAAGATAAGAAATAAGCTTGGGAGTTACCGAGTGTCTGAAAAAGATAAATAGGGGGGGTTAGAATCCATGCATCTTCATGAATAGGCTACAAGGTCGCCACAAAAGTCTCTTATTAGAGAAAACATTCTGTTTTGGAGTGTAACATTATGTACATATAACTAAACTGTGGTCCCCATCTCCTCGCACGGAATATTATTGTTCTACTGTTGTTGTCACAGGCCAATCACATTATTTATGTAATCATTATGCTAACAACCTTTCCCCACCCCACCCCCAGCAATAGAGTAAGAATAGGAAAAAATAACAGACAAATTCTACAATGAGATGGTTACAAAATATGTGAATGAATTGAATTAACAGGAACCCCCCCACACACACACACACTTGCTCCTCGCAAAACTGCAACCTGTGCACCAGAATCTAACCTCATGAAAATTTTGTTCAGGGCTGTGTTTGAACCACTGTCTTGCCCCACAAATTCATAACAGAGAAGCTATCGCAGTACGGCTGGACCCAAAAGAAATATTGTCAGGAAACAAGGAAATTAAAAGGAAAAAATAAAATCTCCAGATGTTCTTATGTGGGTATTTGTGAGTAGAGGGTAGAGAGGGCCTCAGAAATGCATGACAGAAAGCTCAGACGCAACACCATGTTCAACAGGAACCGTTCTATTTGAAATATTAATTATTTTCTATATTTCATGGAGAAAAAACACCACGTGAGCTGTTATCATTGCATGATACATTCCAAAGTTCTGCTTAGATTCTGGCTTATTCTCCCTTTTTCTCTGCCTCTAGGCTGCCACAGAAAAACAAAATGTAAGTAAAATTTAAAGAGACAACATTCAGAAAATCACTATTTTAAAACAAAGCTTCTGAAAAATTCTAATTAATATGGTACCTAATAGGCTTGCTTTGAAATAATGTGATGACTACTTTTCTAAATCTCATTGGAAAGATCCAGCAATTGTATACCCATTAATGAGGGTATATATCACAAAAATGATTTTACAAGTAAATAATGCTATACTGGAATTGACTTAAATTGTCTGATCCCATTGGATTTTCTCCTTCAGATAATTTCTGGTGAAGCTGGAGAATCAAATTGAACATAATTTGGTAATGAAAGTAGTCGATAATTGAGCTAAGTAGCTTGAACTTGTCAGTCACCTGTGACCTTCTTCTAGTTACACTTCATTTAAACTTTACCAAGTCAAAGGAGGCTGAGAGAGGAGAGTTGCAGAGCAGCCCTCCACCCATATAGTTCCTCTGCCTGGGCTCCAAAAGTCTATCTGATTTGTATTAAATATGGAGATAACTAAGTAAACAGATTCTGATCCTTACAGGACACAAAGGCTGCAAGCCTTGAGCAGCTGGCTTGGTTGAGTGCTTGTGGCTGGAACAACCTCAGAAGGACACTCTGGATACAAATTAGTGTATTTGCAGAACATGGCTTTAAACGCATATATTAAATGAAGAATTTGTTTCTCACTTTCTTGTTTTGTGTGCCATCATTTTCTGCTTTTATGATGGCTGGCTACAATAACTGGAAGTGACCTCTCTGTACTTCAGAATGTGCCTTATGAAGGAGCTTTGCTTTCAGTGAGATTCACTAGCCAATGTGCTTGCCAATTAAAGTCCATGCCAAGTGGAAGGGAAGGCATGGAGCAAAAGCGAAGGCTGGGTTAACTGAATTTACCGTAACTTGGACAATCTCTGCCATTGAAGCAGGTCCATGGAACTTATGGCCTGCTGAGCCAAACAGAGCCCATCTATGGGAACCCCTCAAGGAATTAATAAGCCTCCCAATTATGCAGGAACTGCATAAACAGGATGAGTTCCCACACACCTGGTAGGGCCCAGTACATAACTGGCGGGCTGTATTCTGTTTGATGGGTCACAAGCTGTACATCTCTGTTGTAAAGAACACCGCAGGAAATTCACAGTAGCAATGCAACCAACTATATATATATACAGTATGTTGTCTCAGTGGCTACTTGCCAAAAAAAAGGAGCATTAAGGAGAACCTACCACCCAAAATAATGATAAATAAGACCATGAGAAAAGGGAATTTGAATAATTTATTAGAAAATTAAAATTGAGGAATTTATTTCAATACAAACACCGTCCTGGTTAAGAATAGAGCATCCTGACAGAGCTGCCTAAATGGTTAGTTCCTTGTCAGTTTTAGTGTGTTCAAGAGTGGTAGGTATGTACAAATGCAAGTTTGAGATGAAAATAGAGAGGGGTCCAGGAGGGCAATGTAAGAGAGGATACACAAATGTAATGTCTTACCCAAAGCCAGTGTAGTGTAATGGGTAGAGTGTCAGACTAGGACCTTTGAATCCAGGGTTTGAATCCCCACTTGATCACAAACTCACTGGTGACCTTGGGTCAGTTACTGCCTCTCGGCCTAACCTACCCCACAGGGTTGTTGTGGGTCCTAAATGAGGAGGGGGAGAACCATGTGTGCCACCTTGTTCTTGGAGGAAAATGTGGGGTATGAATGCAGTTAACAGCAGCAGCAGCAGCAGCAACAACAACTTCAGAGGCTTAGAATCAGTGGGATGAGGTTTGTGTGCAGAGGCTAAATCTGAGAATTTGGAATGAAATGGACCACACCAACACCACACACTTCTTCCATCCCAAATCTTGCTATTTTTCCTATGTCATGTATAGGTCAGATCCCGAAATCAATCCTTTCAAACACAATATCACCTAACATATCTAGGATGTATTTCAAAGAACCACACAAAATAGACCTACTTCATGAATTAGATCTGACTTTAAAGTTTCCAGTGGTGTAGAGTTATGCATCTATTTCATTCCATAAGGATGGCAAATGGTTAACAATGACATCAGACCTCCAGGCAGAAATGCTACAGCCGCATTGCCAAAGTTTACCTCCTACACTTCTCGGAAGGAATTTATCAGTTGGGCATTTGTTTAGATTATAAAAGAATTACAGTCTAGCATCTCATGTTCATGATCAAGTCAAGAATTATGCAAGATTTTTGGACAGAAAGAGATATGCTGATAATATAAATTGCTAAAGGCTTATGAAAGAAGCAAACCAAAGAGAATGAGATCCTAAGAAACAGAGAGGACAAGGTGAGTAACTGAATAATCTATAGTCGGTGTCCAATCCATTTTTATTTTTTTTCAGATTAGAGGAATTATGCCACATCCCTCTTACTACATCTCTTTTCAACTTTTTATCATTCTTTAATCAACTGAAAGTTGTATTGTAGAGAGAATACAATTACAACTGAATGTTAAAACAACCTCAGATCAGACAGTAAGCTACTAGGCTTGCAATCCTACATAGATTCTTACCTGAGAGTAAGTACCATTGAATTCAGTGAGGCTTAACTCTGCGTAGACATGCTCATGCTATTAGCTTACATTCCTCTATCTAGTTGCCTGAGGGTAGGCTTTACCTCTGCGTAGACTTGTATAGGACTGCCCTTTTAATTTTCCAAAATAAAGCAGGTTTTATTTTTTGTTTTTTAATTGTCAGGCACTTTCACTTGTCCAAGAAAAAGGTATCCTATTTCCACAACATTTCTGTATGGGGCCATGTGGCAGCAGTCCTTTAAATCTGCACCATCTACCCATCTGTTACTCAACCCAATTCAAGGTGCTTGTTTTGACATGCAACCCCCTCGAGTGGCTTGTGATCCAATAAGGCAGGCTTCCTCAACCTCGGCCCTGAGATGTTTTGAGACTACAGTTCCCATCATCCCTGACCACTGGTCCTGCTAGCTAGGGATCATGGGAGTTGTAGGCCAAAAACATCTGGAGGGCCGAAGTTGAGGAAGCCTACAATAAGGTAAAGGAGCAGCTCTCCTTATTGGGGAAGGGTTATAGCTCAGTGGTAGAGCTTCTACGCATGGAGAAGGTCCCAAATTTAATCACCGCCTCTTCCAGATAGGGCCAGACTCACACCTGAAACAGTGATGAACCACTGCCAGTCAGTAAAGACAATGGTAGATGGACCAATGGTCTGATTCAATATTAGACAGCTTCCTATGTCCCCATTTTGTCCTGCCTGTACTCTGAGATCTGCTTGTGAGGCCCACTTGCTGAAGCCAATTGCTGAATAAGGTCAGATGATCTACACCCCCTCTGTGGGGTCTTTTTTGGCAATGACACCCAAGTTGTGGAACAGCCTCCTTGCTAATGCTTGTCCTGCACCAACATCTTTCAATACCAGCTGAAGACCTTTCCTTTCTACCAGGCATTATAAATTTGGTGCCTATATGACCTGCGCTGTGACAGAAGAGAAGTATATTAGATTTTTGCTCTTTTAATTGTTATCTTATTTCCAGTTTTACAGTATTTTAAATTGTTGCTATGTGCCCTGAGATTATCCTTGATGAAGGGTGGTGTATAAATTATATATATATAAGTAAAAGTAAATAAATGCACAAGTTTTATTGAAACAATGCAGGTTATGATATACAACAGTATCATATCCTCTGTGGGTATCAGTGTAACAGTTTTATTTAGTGACTTTTAGGTGGGGGTTGTGCCAAGGAACAATTATATACAATATCCGTTTGGCAGGAACAGATTCATCTGCTGCAGGGATGAATTTTTCACACTAGCAATACTGATTTCTCATTTGTTTATTTGTTTCAAGATCCTACCACACAGAAGCCAAGTATTTTAGCTGGTATAGTTGAAATGCCAGAGTGTGGTCGGTTGGACTTTTTCATATATCGTTGACTTACGTGTCTTGCTGATATTTACAATGGCGGGGGCAGGATTGTAAGGAATTCTGATCCTCTGAACTAACTTGCAATCCCCTATTTGAGCAATCAGGATTCAAAGAGTACACAGAACATTTTGGCCAGGGCGTACTCCTACCATATGGGATATTAAGAAGGCTTACCCTGGAATTTGCAACTTGTCTAAGCTGCAACTCGTCCGGAGCTAACAGTGTTCTGTTTTCTCTCATTCATGCCTGGAATGGGAAATCTGTTGCCCTTCAGAGATTGTGAGACTCCCACCTCCCATCAGGTTCAGACAGCACAGCTAATAGTTAGGGATGATGGGAGCTAGAGTCCAACATTTGGGGAGTCATGGGTTCCTCATCCTGATGTATGCCATATTGTTACCCTTTGGTGCATAGATGCAATGTACATAAACATATATTTATTCCTATTGCTCCAATACTTTGGCCACCTCATGAGAAGAGAAGACTCCCTGGAAAAGACCCTGATGTTGGGAAAGATGGAGGGCAGAAGGAGAAGGGGACGACAGAGGACGAGATGGTTGGACAGTGTTCTCGAAGCTACCAGCATGGGTTTGACCAAACTGCAGGAGGCAGTGGAAGACAGGAGTGCCTGGCGTGCTCTGGTCCATGGGGTCACGAAGAGTCGGGCACGACTAAACGACTAAACAACAACAACATTCCTATTGCAGCTGCGGAGTTGCGTTGTGGCTTCTGTGGTTAGTACCAACACATAGCAAGGTCAGGACGTTATCTGGGGATCTTGGGTGTCTAAGTCTAAAGGCTATGCAGCTAAACTCTGGACTTAATGCAATCTCTACAACTGCCATCCTAACCCCACTTGCCTGGGAACAAGGAGCATTGAAGTCAGTAGGGCTTACGTCTGAGAAGATATGGTTAGGACTGGAGCTTATATCAGCCTCTCTCTCCTTTGTTTCAGCATGGAATAACCAAGAAGGGAGGAGTGAGGAATCTGAAGGCTGGCAGAAGTGAGCAATGATTCTGTACTGGGAGAAGGGCAGAACTTTAAACCAAGGGTGAGAGATGCCCACCTACAGAAACTGACTCCACTGTGGATTTAGTAAGATCTCTTCCTCCATCCTAATCATCCCTAAGGGTACTGGCCACAATCCAATGCACTTTTATGCATATCACACAGTGAAATCCTATGCAACATTATTAAGGTGGTTTTTCCAATGGTTGTGTTCTGCTATTAGAAGGCATGCAAAAGTTGCCAACAGGAGAGAGAAGAAAGTGTGTGTGTGTGTGTGTGTGTGTGTTTGCGCGCGTGCGCGTGCGCGCACACGCAATAGCACAGCCTGCTTCTTTGCCTTAAAAGATGTGTGATATACCTAAATGGGCACTAATCCTTAGTTCCCATGCCCTACTGAACTAAGCCTAGGCATGCAAAACTAAAATAATCACGCATCCTTCCCCTGTTTATTTTTGTCTCCACTTCCTTTACTTCTTCTGTTGTTTCCTCTGAGTGAGACAATTTTTGGCAAGGCAAATTGCAGGTGTGTTAAGGGGGTGGGTGAAAGCCCCTCCCTTGCCCTGCTAAGGTCACAATCAGGATTTGGGTGGGTGGGAGAGAGACCTCTCTCAATAAGGGATGAAGCCTCACCCGGACTCTGAAGATCCTAAAAGCACCACTCAAATGTCAGACCTATTGGTTTAAATTTTGGGCTGACCAGCTTCCGTGTAGTTATTAACCTTCAGCCTTCCAGATGTTGTTGGACTGCAACTCCCATCCTCCTTGACCATTGGCCCTGCCGGCTGGGGCTGATGGGACTTGCAGTTCCACAACCTCTGGAGGGCCACAGATTCCCCATTCCTGCCAATGCCATTGAAAGTAATCATTGGACTCCATCATCATCATCATCATCATTTATTATTTCTACCCTGCCCATCTGGCTGGGTTTCCCCAGCCACTCTGGGTGGCTCCCAACTGAATATTAAAAATAGAATCAAACATTAAAAACTTCCCTAAATAGGGCTGCCTTCAAATGTCTAGAAGATAGTCAGATAGAAGTCAGATAGTTGTTTATTTCCTTGACATCTAATGGGAGGGCGTTCCACAGGGTGAGCGCCACAACCGAGAAGGCCATCTGCCTGGTTCCCTGTAATCTCACTTCTTGCAGTGAGGGAACCGCCAGAAGACCCTTGGAGCTGGATCTCAGTGTCCAGGCTGAATGATGGAGGTGGAGACGCTCCTTCAGGTATACTGGGCCAAGGCCGTTTAGGGCTTTAAAGGTCAGCACCAACACTTTGAATTGTGCTCGGAAATGTACTGGGAGCCAATGTAGGTCTTTCAAGACCAGTGTTATGTGGTCTCGGTGGCCACTCCCAGTCACTAGTCTAGCTGCCATATTCCGGATTAGTTGTAGTTTCCGGGTCACCTTCAAAGGTAGCTCCACGTAGAGCGCATTGCAGTAGTCCAAGCGGAAGATAACCAGAGCATGCACCACTCTGGTGAGGCAGTCTGCAGGCAAGTAGGGTCCCAGCCTGCGTACCAGATGGAGCTGGTAGACAGCTGCCCTGGACACAGAATTGACCTGCGCCTCCATGGACAGCTGTGAGTCCAAAATGATTCCCAGGCTGTGCACCTGGTCCTTCAGGGGCACAGTTACCCCATTCAGGACCAGGGAGTCTTCCACACCAGCCCGCCTCCTGTCCCCCCAAAACAGTACTTCGGTCTTGTCAGGATTCAACCTCAATAATCTCTGAGTCGGTTTCAGCCCCAAAGACTTCTTATTGGCTTTATCTGTCTACAATGGGAAAGGATTCAAGAGACCAGGACAGGCGACCTGCTCCTGCCCTGTTGAAGGAAGCAGCTTCCTGCCCGGTTTTATGAAACCAGCGGAACGGATCGCGGTTCCTCATTGGCTCCTCCTGCAGATGCAGCAATGCAAGAAGGAGACTAGGCGGCTGAAAATACGAGGCGGGTTTTAGACCTGCGATCGGTGGCTGGTGAGACAGTCTCTCCTGCAAAAGTTGCGCTTCTTGCCCCTTCAGGTGAACACTGAGCACAACACCAGGCGGCTCCGAAATCACGTCTCTCACCCCCCCCCCCCACAAAAATATACTGTCCGATCTCAGTCATTCCTGCAGCATTTTTATATCACCCAACGTGCTTTATACATTTTCACAATATTCCCATTCTAAAGAAGCACAACTGAGGCCAAGCACAACGCGCCCGGGCCCCTTTGCAGCTCAGTCCTAACCCATCTTGCTAAGGCAGCTAAAGTTTTGACACACACATAGCCAACTTGTTCCAGAAAGCATTTTAAGCCAGTGTTTGGTTTTATGATACATTTTAATGTAATATTTTCTGTGGTTTGGTTTTATGCACACCGCCTAGAAGAGCAAAAGAGTAAGCTGTATATAAATGTCTTTAAAGAATGAATGAATGAATGAATGAATGAACGAATGAATAAGTACAGTCCAAATGATTTCACTGGGACTCCAAGAAAGCTCCCCTTTGCTTCAGCCCTTTGTATGCGCACTTACTCGGGAGTAAAGCCCAAGTAGACCTCAGTGAGACTTAGTAAACATGCGGCTTAGAGGGCGATTCCGGCCTGGCCAAAAGGTATTTGAACGTATGTTCAAATTCAGCGTCCTGGTCTGGCCTCTGGAACAAAAGTTGGACTTGAACCGGGCGGGGAGCGTTGGCTACAGTGTGTATATTTAGGGGTCGCTTTTCCTCCGCCCGTCCTCCGCGCTTGTCATATGGGGGCACTTAACCACAGCAGCAAGGAGACTTCGTTGCCCGTTTGATCTCCCATCAGGTTTTGTGCCCTAGCCAGAGTTTCACATTCAGCTGCGAGGCTCCAGCAAACGTTGCTGAGGTCACGCCTTTCCACTTGATTTATGTTGAGTGCTCCAGCAGCAACCAGGATGTGGGTTTCTTGCCTTCCCATTATCTCTAATTGCCACCTTGTTAACTCGGTGAGCGCTCCAGGGTACCTCCTCGTCTCACCGAGCGCGTACGAAACCAGCCCCGCCGCCACCTTCCCACTCCACCGCTGGCAAGCAACTGGCCCCGAGCCGCGTCTCCTCGGCCCCCTCGGAGCGCTTCTGCGGCCACTTGGCAGGATGAGGCCTCCCAGCCTCCGAAAGGGAAGAGCCACTGAAGGCGTTACGTGGAAGGCGAGCCACTCAAACCAACAAACCAACCCGCCCGGACCCGTCACCAAGAAATAAGGGGTCCCGTACAGATTTGCAGTCCCCCCCAAAAAGGAAGCGCGCTCCAAAAGGGATGGAGAGGGAGAAATGGACCCCTACGTTGGCGGTCCTAAGCGAGACCCCGGGATTAAGCCTTTGCCCTGCAGCCAGGGAAGGAGCCCTGTGGATCTCGCTGGTGGCTTTGCTGATCAGGAAGTCCTGATCAAGCGCTTCGAGGAAGCGCCTCGAGGAAGGCGGCTCAGAGAGTTTGGCAAGCAATCCAGGCGAGGCGCGGGCGGCCTTGCGCTTTTACGCACGCACGCCGGCCGGCCGGCCTGCCATCCTGCCTGCTCGCTTTGGGGACGCGACCGGCGCAGCCTCTTGCTCTCAGACCCGCCGGGCTCCCCTCCCCGTCTAACATGCAGCCCCGGCTCCGCGGATCTGGAGCGGGCCGAGTCGGGTTTCCACTCGCGAGACCCGGCGGCGCTCTCAGGGAAGTGAGGCGGAGAGTTTCTTGGGCAGCTCCGAAGGCAGCCGCTCCGGCGTGAACTCGCGCCGCCAAGTTTCTGCTCTCGCCAGCGAGCTTTTAGCAAGGTGCCATTTGACCTCGCCAGCCATTTTTCCCGAACCTGTCGGTGGAAAAGGCAGCCAGGTTAACCCTTTCCTGCCACGCCCTCGTGGGGCTCCTCTTCGCCGAGTCTCGTGCCTTTCACGGAGCCCGAGGGCGCTGGGGAATCTCCTAGGAAGCGCAGCATGGGCGGGCGGCGAGGGACTGGGGAGGACCCCCCCCCCCAGCCAAGACCTTAATTTTGTCAAGTGAAGGTGACAGCAGGAAGAAGCTTCTGAGGAGGCAAACTCTGCTTCTTTAAGTCTCTCTCCCCCCCCCCCCGCAGCGCTTTGACAAGAGAAGAATGTGGCCCGCTGACGTCAGGTGTTTGCCCATTCTTTTGTTCGGTTAAAAATAGTTTCGTGTGACAGCTTACCTGAGATGCGTGTCCGACCGTGTAGGATGCAAAGCAGAATTTGCCAGGGGAGGGATCGGTAATTCCAGATCTAGGATCGCGATTTATTGAATGAATGAACAGCAAAAGGAACAGGATTACCCTCTGCACACCCGCAAACACAGAGTTAAGCGCGCTAAAACCCAATGAAGTCTATGGGTTTAGACGAGCCGATGGCAACCTTAATGTTTTGGTAACTTGGTTGGCTAATGTTAGATCACCAAAAAGCAAAATATTAGCAGGCTCTTCAAAAATCGCAGCCTACCCCCACCATCGCTGTAGTGATAGGGGTGTTGTTGAGGGATGGCTAGACGACAGCTATTCTTCAGGTTACTCCTCTCACGATCTTTCCTTTCTCTTTTGCACAGGTATTTTAGTGGGGGGGGGGGGACAAAACAATATATTGTGTCAACAGGAATGCAAGGAAATATATAGCCTGATTAGTAAAGCAGTTAATCAGAAGCATTTGTTTTAAGCCGTTTTGGCACTTTACCTGGTGCCAAGCCTTCAATTGTAAATGTTGATTGTAATGAGTTTTTAAATCGGTTCAAACCCGAATCTATCAGTTGAGCAAAACTGCTGAAATCCAAGCATTCAGGAATAACCAGTTTGTGAAACTGAATCTTGGTGGCATTTTAAGGAAGAGGTGTTCTAGTGTGCTGTATTTGTACAGTATACACAAAAACGCACTGGGCACGATTCTCCAGATAGTTGTCCTCCAGGAACGCCCAGAAAGGAGTGAGAATCGCTGGCTGTCCTGGTGAGTGGGTGTCTGTAGGTGTCTCTGTCTGTGTAGGAAGACGGGCAGATGTATAACGCTCTTGTTTTGTGCACAAGAGACGCGCCACAGGAGATGCCCTACAATATGCATGCCATGTGCGGGAGCCTGCTCATCTTCCCCAGATTTCCCATGCATATAAATGGGACTTAAATCATGGTTTAATTTGTTTCGGGGTTCACCAGAATTCAGTCACCAAATCAGCCCCCTCCCTCGTAATATCAAGACAGCTGCGGGGCATATGAAATGTTAGTTTTGGAAGGAGGAAAGAGGGGCGAGTGGCGTGCCTCTGAGAGGGTGCAGGGTGCGATTCCCACGCTTTTAGGTTCGGGAAAAGGCGGTTTCGGGATGGAGCGCGTTCCTCCCGGGACTCTTGAGCCCCGGCACCTGTCTCTTGAGAAACACCGCGCGCTCTCTGGACTATCTTTCCAGAGGCGGTGCTTGAAGCACTACCTGCCCAAGCCCCGTCGCCAAGACCTCGAGAGTGGGCTCTGCTTTCTGGGACTGGGGCTCCGCTTAGACGGCGCGTTCCTCGAGTCCCCTTCCTTCGAGCCACCGGGGCAGGATGTGCCCCTGCAGCGCCTCGAAATGGAAGAGCTGCCCTCTGGGGCAGCCGCCCGTTGCGCTTTCGTTCTCCCTGGTTTGTTGGTGAGGGGAGAATTTCGCAGGCTCCTGGAAGGGGAGTCCCGCCCGGCGTTTTTTCTCCTTTTTTTTTTTAGGAGGGGCACTGGGGCGGCCTCCTTCCCTCTCCCGCAGGGGCTTCCCAGGGGGACAGGTCTGGTCTAGCTCAGAGAGCTCCCCCCTCTGCAGTCCCTGGCTGGGGTCAGCGGAGGGGCAGCGCAGGGAATGGGCGCTACAGCCGCCTCCTCTCCGCCCTGCGCCGCCAGCGCCTGCCTGGCCGGGGGAGCTTGGCTGTGGCTGTAGGCGCGGGTGCCTCTTTCGTGGGAAGCGCCTTGCGGTTCGTTCCAGCATCCAAAAGCACCGAGGAGCCAGCCTTTCTCCTGTCCCCCCCCCCCTCAACCCACTGGAGCCCCGTGGCGGCTGCCGTCGTATCTCTCTAGCATCTCAGCTGCAGCCAGAAGCAGGAAAATAAAACTGCAAAGCAAATGTTTGCGTTTCTTTTTGTGACTTTAAGCCCGATCCCTTTCCCATGCTTTCAACATTCCGGAGATATTGGAAACCTTTCATTCTCTCGCTTCGGAGGACCCACGTGCTGCTCACCTACGTGCCTTTCCTTAAGAGGAAATCCCGGGCTTACTTCCGAGTAAACATGGTTAGGGCTCCTAACCATGCTAAAGTACTAAAAAACATTTTTTTAAAAAATCCATTTTAACCTTAAGACAATTAAAAAGAAGTCGTCTTGCAGCACTAGTCCATGCACGTTTACGCGGAAGTAAGCCCTACTTATTGGAGGTTTACTCCCAGGTATCATAGATTTTGTCTCAGACAAACTCAAAGGTCGCTCCAAGGACCATTTCCAGTTCAAAATCCAGGCTGGCAAGAATTCTCTTTGAATCTCTGCTTCAGCGACCGCCGCGTTTTCGCATTTAAGTTCCAGTCCTGTTTTATTTTCCAGGTCTTTAAACATAAATGGCTAGATTTGAAAATACTGTTTACAAATAAAAAGAAGACTTGGAATTTAAAAGGTGTTCGGTAAAATAGTTGCCCACTATATTTATTTTCTTTTGTGAGATATTCAAATCCCGAAAAATGCTACCCAAACTGGTTTTTGCTCTTAATCCCGTAACATCTGTAATTCCACAATTGTATTGGTATATATTAGTCAAAGTCCTACTTTTGGGAGAAGAAAACAAAGTCGGGAAAAGGTAATGGATTTCTTGGAAAAAATATATATATCTCTAATATTACTACTATTTTCTCATCGAAGAGATCCGATTCTTTTTGTTTTGTTTTGTTTTAATGAACAGCCAGGGAAATAAAAGTATTGCCTCCCCTCCCCCTTTGAAGTTACCTTTTCGTGGCTGCTTCGTTGCGTGGGGGGCCAGCGCTGTTTATCTGCCCCACGCCCACTCAATATTCCAGCAATCCAGAAATCAAGTCAGGGAACTTTTCCATATTTATTTGTGTTGTTGCAAAAAGGATTCGCCTCAATTGTTCTCTTTTTTCTCCCTGGCATTTTCCTTTCTTTCTTCCCTTTTCTCCGGTTACATTTGGCCCGCTTGCATATTTTTTTTTTTTAAAGCAATTGGAGATGAACATGCTTTGCAATTCTACCCCCCCCCCTCTTATTTCCCATCATAATCTTCAACTGGTTTAAGATTAATGCTAGGAGGTGTCTTAAGAAGGAATGGCGCGTCTCCTCTCCAAAGACCATCACTGGGATCATTTACTTAAGATGTTGACAAGACTGTCAGGAAGTCTATCTCTCCCCCCCCTTTTATTTTATTTTTTTACTAAGCTGAGCCGTGGCACACTGTAGTGAGCATTTGATTTTTTAAAAGTAAGGTACATTAATTTCATGAGCGCCTTCTCATAAATATTGTTGTTTGCTCTGTCCCTCTGCCTGGCAGAAAAGGTTTGTGGGGTGGGGGTGGATTTGCAATGGAAATCATGCCTTTGTTTCAGGGGGGGGGGACATGCGCTTTGCTGCTCAGATAAATTCCTCCACTCCTCCCATATATTCTTGACAAGAAAAATAAAACCAGAAGGCGCCTCCTGCCCGGCTTCAGCCGGGTCCCCCCCACCCCTGCCAGGTCTTCTCGCAGTGCTTTGTTGTCTCTCTGTCTCTCTTTATACCCTACTAAACTTGCCGGTTCTGCTCCTAAAGCAGACAAAATAACCCTTTTTAAACTATAAATATTTAACTGTACCTGAGTTTATACAGTGGCCCGGGTGCCTCTTTAAACGCCGGTGATTTATGCTTTTATTTGTGCCTTTAAAACTGTTTTGCTTGCCTTACATGATCTCTCCTTTTTTTCCAGGTGGGCTGCTCCAGCCCTCCTTCCTTCCTTCCTTCCTTCGAGCCGCAGCATCTCGAGACAGGGGACAAGATGAGTAGGGAAAATGCGCTTTTATAAGGGCGTGCTATTATTTATTTAAAGGAGGGTCTTCTGGTGTTGAGACCCAACCGAGGATTTTTGGACTACACAGAGATCCTCGGTCTTAAAACCTGCGTTGAAAGAGCGACGGAAGCACCAAGGGGCTGTTGATGAGTTTATAATCCGGATCCCCTTTCCGTCTTGCAGGTCGGTTTCTCCTAAGTGCCCAGGAGAGATGAGGAGTGCGGCCCACCACCGGCTTAAGCTGAGACCTGGGGGGTCGCTTCCTCCCATTTACACGCGCCAACTTCTTTGGGACTAGCTCCTTTAATTCTGAAACATACCCCCCCCCCCGAAGCAGATCGCATAAATGTCACACTCCTGAGTAACTGCAATTCGATGCAGAGTGAAAATCACATCAAGTTGTTGAGCTCGGCGGGATTACTTGACTGGTGTGAATCGTAAAACACTACTTTCGGACCCTTAAGTGAAAGCAGGTCGTGAGGCTTCGCTCAACAACAGGATGTGCGTTGCGGATTTCACCCGCTGTCCCTTTTGCTGTTAGATGAGCCTCATCCACAGCGATAGGAGGGGAAATGCCGTCCTAGGAATGCCTTGTGCTGCTCTTAACGCCATCCTAACCATGTTCCGTTTATCAAGGAGCTAAGGGGATTTCATTCTTAGTGAGAGCAGCCTTAATTTCACGTTTGCAAACTGTTATGTTTGCTAGAACAAATGGTTCCCCCCTTTTGCAATAAATACAATATACAGTACCTGCATGTGCTGGGGGTGCAATCCTATGCACACTGACCTCAGTGGGACTTACTTTTGAGTAGGCATCTGTCGGATTGCACCAAATAAGGTGAACTCAGCGCTGCCATAGCTCCCTCTCCCTTTTAGATTCTGTTTCACTTTCCACGAGCTTCTATAATAAATACTCGCTTTGAGGGAAAAACTTGCAGGCTTGCTAGACCGGCATTCGAGATATGAATTCAGGTGGCCGGTCGGGAAACTCTTTCCAAAGAAACACAGCACTTCCGCGAGCTTACTAGACACCATACATTTGTGTGACCCCTTCTGACACGTCGGGCACATGACGTTGCCAGCTCTCCCTTGCTTAACACATGCAGACTGCAACCCTAATGGGATCAGTCCCCATTTAAACCCGAGGGAAAGCCGGCACTGCCCGAGGATGTAACTAAAAGGTCACCCACCCACCGAAGGGACGACCTCCTTTATTTTGCTCAAGTCTCACTCACATTCGGACATGCACTGAAAAGCAAAACAGGACAACTTGCACTGGGCTACACGGTTTGCAAAGAGTTTGTAGGATTCCCACCCCACTACTACTATGAGAATAAGCGAGTCCTACAGGGAAGAAGGCAGGTTTCGCCTTTCTTCCTCTCTCTGCTCACGCAGGAAATCCAGACAGGAAATCTCCCCTATGCGCGAGGCGGTGGGCTGGCGGGGAGAGGAGTGTGTTTGTGTGTGTATATATTTATATATATGTATCATTGAGTGTGATGCTTCAGCCCAAATACGTTCTTGCTCCCTGAGCCAGCAGGGGGCGCTCTGACGTTGCGTCTCGCTGGCAAGAGTGAAGGAAAACGCTTTGCTTCTCCTGCGCGGAAAGAGGGGCGGGTGGGTCGGTGGTGGGGAAATCTCTCTTGCAGTTTCCAAGCCCTACTAGGGTTACAGTTCTTGTAACCAAATCTTGCCTCCGCCGGGTGTTTCTCACACCCGTTGGCGAAAGGTAGAGGCACCAAAATGCACATCAGCTGTAGCTCCTCTGTACTTTGCCGGCGCTCAATGGATACGTTCCTCTTTCTCTTCCCGCCCCCCCGCCCCTCTGTATACCATACATTATGCAACTTATTAAATCCAACGATAAATTGTCAACATTTTTTTCGCCTGTTAGTTCCGCTGATCCAAGCAGGATTTATTTTCAGATCTAAGGTCCCGGAGCTATAATACGTGATTTCTTTTCCTTAAATAAAATTGGTCAAATGTTGACAACCTTTAAGCCAATATAACACTCAAGATTACTGATGGGAAACTAATGAGAAAATATCAGATCGTCCGGCCTGGGGGCTCCTAATTAAATCTTAGCTGATTGAAAAATAAAAGCGAGCTTTTTTTAAAAAAGGAGGGGAGGGGGCTTTGAGCAAGCTTCAGGCTTAAGTTTAGCTACGTTTTTACTTATTTTAACACCTCCTCCTCCGCCCCGCCCCACTGAAGTCCACTTTCCTCTTTTTCTCGCCCCCCACTTAAACAAAAAACACCCTTAACATTATTTCTGTGGCTATTTCGAGACATTCGATTAGGAATTATTATCACTCCCCCCCCCAGTAAATATTAAGGCCTTTAAGCGACGTGATTTAACTAATTAGAAAATTTACATCATTAAGTCTCAGAGAAAGACAAGAGAGGGAGGGAGGAGAGAAAGGAGAGGGAAATCTGTCAGTCATTTTAAAGGAGACAGGCCCTATTGAAGTGTGAAGGAATCGGCTCTAATTCAAAAAGGCAATCGGGCAGAAAAAGCCCTCAACATTACCCTGCTAGTTATTAATCAGAAAGGGTCTCTCTCTCTCTCTCTCTCTCTCTCTCTCTCTCTCTCTCGCCCAGTAATGGCAAAACGGCGGCACATCGTTAGCTTCTCCCAACGCCTCAGCAGAGCTTCCATTCAAGCTTTTTTGCCACTGGCCCATGTCCCATATTGATAGCAAGTATTTGTCCATTCAAGGCTCATAGATTTGAAAATGTTTCTATGCTAGGGAACCAGGCCCCGGGGAAAAGGCGACGGGGCGGACTCCCTTTTTCCCAGCCCATCAGGCACCATGTTTCCAAAAACCGGAATGGTCAAACTGTTCGCTCCTCTCTTTCCCCCTTTTTATTTCTCCAGTTCCAATTGCGGTGGGAGAACTAGATCAAGCGCTTTTTGTTTCTTTAGCTCTCTGCACGCACGGCAGAAACCCCGTTCCCACTTCTTCTTGGGACTTCCCTTTTCTTTTTAAAAGCAGCAAAACGGGGCTGGTGGCGCAACGTGGACTTCCAGGGAAACGAAGAGGCGCTGCCCTGGGTCTCCGGCTGCCTGCTCGGGAGTGAGTCCCCTCGAAGTCAAGAGGGCTTCACCTCCGTGTTAAAAGGCGCAGAGATCGGGCAGCACGCCTATGGAGAGACCTGAGGAGATGAGGCGGATTAGCTGCGAGCTAAATTGTTTGCTCAGCGCCTCGCCAAACTCGGAGGTGCCAAGAGGCGCTGCGCGCTCTTCTCCAGCAGCGTCGAGAAGCTGGCGAGGCGGGGACTTGGGCCTGTCTTAGCAGAAGGGCTGGGGAAGATTGGGGAAGAAGCGGGAACACCACCCGGCTCCCCCCTCCTGTGTCCAGATCGATACCTACGCAGCTGAAACCACAGCCCGCCTCTCCCTCTCTCCATGGAATGAGTACTCAGGGCGCACATTGGGGGGAAACTAAAACCACGAAGCATGTTCCCAAAGTGAGCTTCCGTCGCCAGCGCCAGTCCCCTCTGACTTTGTCCTTAAAAGCTGGACTGACAGCGCAACCCGACACGTGTCTTCTCAGAAGTAAGCGTCACGGCCTGCTGGGGAACTTCCTCGTGAATAAGGGTGACTAGTATCGCAGCCTCAACTGTGAAGCGCAGCCTCTCCTACAATGGCCCTTCAAGGGCTGATTCTCAGGCCCAGGTATGTGACAGGTAAAAGGGGGGTGTGAGTGTGTGTTTGCGTGTGCAGTGGAGCACGCAAACGGGTCCCTGGTATCAATGGGATCTACCATCTCTTTCCCCCCTTTAGAGGCAAGTCTCATGGATTTGCGCAGAACCTCTTGCCATCTCAACAAAGGCAGCGATGACCTTCTCACGGGGCCCCTAGTTTGGCCAAACAGCCTTGAGCTGCCCCTGCAAGTGACCGATCTTAAAGCGTGGCAAAGCACCCTGGGAGGAATAAGGCACCTACTCCAAGGTACCCCGAGAGCCCTACTCAGAAGTAAGTCCTATTGACTTCCACTAGGCTTAGCTCCGGGTTACTCCGGCTAGTGCTGCAGCCCAAGGCTGCGACTAAGCCTCGTTTACCTGGGAGGAAGCCTCACGGGATTCAACAGAACTTCCTTCTTGGCTTGGGCTGCCAGGGTCTCCATGCCTGGAACCTCTTCCTTGTGGCAAGGAGCCCGAGCCCCTCTCCTCCTCCGTGGGCAGCTCCGGAAGAGGAGGAGGCCACCTGCAGCGATGGGGTTGCCCTCAACTCTTCCTTTCAGTGGCCCCGGAGCTTTCTAAGCCACCGAGTCATCTGGAGAAGGAACCAAATGTGCCCATGTCACATCCACGTTTCCTTCCAGGTGGCTAACCATTCAAGCTGCAGAGGAGGGAGGCACTACAATAACATTTCCGACGCCTTTTAACAAGCCACAAGTAAAAACAACACGCGCGCACACACATATACAAATCCGACTCCATTGAGTGAAATATTGATTCTCTTCTCAACCCACCCAGCCCCCAGCCGCCCCCCAACCCACGCAACCGCTGAACCGTAATTCATCTGTAAACTCATAACCGGATCTTAGCAGAAAGGAGAGGGGGGGGGGTAAGAGAAAAAGTAAGGCTCCTCTCCTCTCACGTGATTAAAAAACAAAGCCGAGCCGAGCATGCAGACAACTGCAGAGATTTGCATCTCTCCAGCTCTCCCTTCATTTAGAAAACACGCCGTTTGAAAGCCCAAGTCCAACAATGGCAGACTCTGGAGTGAAAGCGGGTCAGGCAGCCTCGCGGGTCCTCTCTCAGACATGTGGATATACTTTTGGCCAGGGAAGCAATGAAGGTCACTACATTTGCACCAAACGGTTTCTGCACACGCGCGCGCGCAAAAATATAACTTAAAGAGAAACAAAACACCCCGTTGTATGAGGGGCTGATTTTTTTTCTTTTTCTTTTTCACGTTTTAGCAAACGTTCATTGGTAAAGAGAAAAGGCATGAGAGAGAGAGAGAGGAATTCTTCGCCTTCCCATCTGATTTCTCTCTCTTTTTGTATTATAAGCGAGAGCAAAGAAGTTTTTGTTTGGTGGGTTTTCATTGATCAGTCACTCTGAGCTAATGTAATTATCCTCATCAATAGAAGGCTGCAGAGAGAATCATTATGTGGGTGACATTGATAAATGATCACCCAAGAGCTGCCTTTTCTCTTGGGCACCCCCACATCTGACCCTCCCACATCTACGAGGTAGCCATAGAAACACCTTGAGCGCCTCTAACGCGAACTGCGGCGAGGAGGAAGACGCAACCGAGCAAAGATACAACTTGCACGTTTGCCTTCCAACTCACTAAAATCTCCTCGCTTTTTTTCCCTTCCATAAGTCTCTCCTTCTCTCTTTCTCCCTGTGTGTCTCTCCTCTCTTTCCAGCATCTCAGGAGCCCTCGTACCTCATAGCTATTGAGGAAAACACATCCAAGTGGCTTTGTCCTCAAGGAGTTAAATAACGAGGTTGCCTGCACTCGAGGGCGACGTTGCTTTTCTCTAAGTAATTGCGTGTAATGCAAAACCCATTAGTTCGAGAGAGGCGTTCTTTTAAGTTGCGCCATTGCACAATATACAGCGTCTCCCATCCAGCAAATAACTCAGCGGGCGAAGCTCTTTGCAAAGTGCCTCAACCTGAAATCATCATCACCATTATGATTACAGCGACAAGGACTTTTGTATTTATTTCCTAAGTAAGATACAAAAAGAAAACCGCTCTAATCCTCTGAGTGCTTTATTTAAGCAAATAAGAAAATACGGCGAGAGGTAATTGATTCATAATGGCGAGGCTGCGAAGAGGGTGGAGGTGTTTGTTTATTTGATTCCTAAAGCAGCCGGAGGAGGAGGAGGAGGACGGGGAGGGGGAGGAGGGGGCAGCCTGAGCTGGGTCATCCATCATGACTGTGGCAGGGACCCTGCCCAGGAGCCAGCTCCCTTCTGTCTCTCTCTTCTCCCAAACTATTAATATGAAAATCTGCCTTCCTAACCCCTCCCCCCACCCTGGGTCCCCCTCTTATCCAGTTCAAGGGGGCAGCCGGCTTCCCCTCTGCTTCCATTAACAACTTAGCCAGAGGAAGGGGGCAGGGAAGAAAGTTCCAAAGCTTGCTTTCTTTCTTTCTTTCTTTCTTTCTTTCTTTCTTTCTTTCTTTCTTTCTTTCTTTCTTTCTTTCTTTCTTTCTTTCTCTCTCTCTCTCTCTCTCTTTCTTTCTTTCTTTCTTTCTTTCTTTCTTTCTTTTCTCTCTCTTTCCAGAAGTAGTCTATTGCCAAACCGAAAACCCAAACTGCGCTTCCTTGGGAGTAACAGCCATTCAATTCAAGGGGGCTTAGCATGCACAAGGTGCTAATCAATAAACAAGAATAGCTATTTTAAAAGCAAAATACCCTGTGCTAGTTAAGTGTCCACATTTCTGGTTAACTGAATGCCGAGATAAACACGGACTGCCCAAAACAACTTCAATGCCCCTCCAACACAGCATGCCACCTGGGATAGCCTTTCTCGTGGATCCCCATAAATTTTTATCCCACAAAATGAGGAGGAAATAGAATGAGTTCCATTTCACAGAGGCACTGAAGCAGCTTTCCTCCCTCGAATCAATTTTTTTAAAAAAACTTTTCTTATATCTGGACCAGGGCTTAAATAGACACTTTCACCCCCCACAACATGCAGGCTACTTCTTCCATGTTAATATTCACACGTGGCACAGACAAATCCACCAGCTCAAAACCAACGACGACCCCATAATTCTGAATCCTGTGCACATTTACTTGCAGGGAAGTCCCACAGAGTTCAACATCATCTTAGTTAGGCTTGCATAGGATTGCACCCTTAGTGTCTCTTGTTAAATTAAGAGTGTGTGTGAGTGGACCTACAGAGAAGGAGCTGAAGTTGGGTGGTGGTTGTTGTTGTTTAATGGCCATTTTGTAACTTTTAGGTGCAGCTGCGTGAGACACCCCACACGTGTTGAAGAGTCTCCTACAAACCACTCTGCTTCTCCTTTCGACATTAGAATAAGGTTACCAGACGTCCCCATTTCCCGGGGACAGTCCCCGGATTTACAAATCAGTCCCCATACAAAATCCATTGAAGTTGAAAAAAATGTCCCCGGATTCATTGAAAAAAATCTGGTAACCTTACATTAGAAGCCAGCAAAGGGCCGTCAAGATGAACGGTCTGCTCTGCTCTCCTTCAGTAACAAAGGACAGATCAATCTCAAACATTTTTGATTTACTAGGATTACAAATTCCTCCTCAATTTGTTCAGGGAAATGAAAATTTGGGGTTTCCCCCGTTACCTCTAAACAAGAGGTGTTTTTCTATTACCCTTTGTTCCCCAGAACATAAGCAATTTTAGTCAGACTACAGTATTTCCTTTAACACCATGTCGCTGTCAAAACACTATTCCCATTTTCTTTCACTTTTGACAGCTGAGCATTTCTTAAATACACCCAAATCGGAACCCCTCATACTAAACAGTAAACCTCAAACTGGAGCAATCCCCTCCCATTGTATTGCAGTAAGGATTTTAGCAATATAGATCAAGCAGAATAGAGCCCAGAGAAGGAAAAGTCATACAGCAGTAGGGACAGGGTGGGGGTGGGGTGGGGGTGGGGTGGGAACAGTTCTTTTCAAAAATACCCATCTAGCAGGCAGAGCTGGACTCTTTGCCTCCCTTGCTCCCCAAAGCCTGTGTTTTGCCAAACGTCAGAAAAAAGGCAGAAAATATTATTTAAAATGCTACCAGTTTTGCTTTGTTTTTGTAAATACAAGGACACGGGGGGGGATGTCTTGCTGACACCCAAATAATCCTATGCTTGAAAGCTCTCTTTCACAATAAACTGAGAGTTGCACAGATTTGGGAAGCTTGGATGTTTCAGTTGGAACAAAAAAATTAAACCAAACGTTGACACCACCACTCCCTCAAACTTAAGACAAAGTGCTTAGAACAGAGCGATATCTCGGCTAACATTTCTTCTGTACCCCCCGCTTCTACTGCAAAAAGAGTCAAAGTGTAAGAATGAAACATTAGATCTGCAGAGTCATTAACATGTTGAAGTTTCAAGTGCAAGTTTTTGCCAACGTATTTTAAACTGCGGGGAAGGCAGTGCCACTCAAAGCCTCTTCTGCTCAGGCCAGGCTTTAAGAAGTTTTGCTGCACCATCCAGATGGACACCAATTCTTGCTTTCATCTGTCCCCCTCATGGGCTTCAACCTGCAGCATGACAGGTTGGCCTTGAGGGAATGGTATTTTGCAAAAGACTGCAATATTTGGAAACTGAATGGAAACTCAGCTCCATTCAGTTTGATGGACATTTCGTCATTGGGATGTAGATTGCCTCCAGCAAGTTCCCCAGCAAAACAGAAACATAACAATCAGTAATGAAAGAGGGTTGCATCATGACTTCACTTCCCCTAAGAATGAGTTGACATGGAGCTCTAGCATGTATATTCTGCTCATGGTGGATGGGGGAGAATCTAGAGCGCCTAGAATTATTTGAGAGGTGGGGGGTGGGAGAGGGGAATATGCTTTAAAGCTATAGCATGTATGCAGTCTAAGTCTTGATGGTCACATTTCTATGCAACAATAAACCAGGTTTTCTGG
Organism: Podarcis liolepis; assembly: GCF_965112155.1. NCBI lineage: Eukaryota > Metazoa > Chordata > Lepidosauria > Squamata > Lacertidae > Podarcis > Podarcis liolepis. Next base: position 39,854,163 of record NC_139554.1, read on the forward strand.
TTTATAGTGAATGAGCAGGACACTGGTACACATTGCCTTATCACAGCTCCCCTTGGCACAAGCAGGAAGAACCAGAATGTACTGACTTTTCATTAAGTCTATAGCTATAGTGGTTTGTTGCTTCCTAATAAGCCACAATCAGCAATCGAACAACAAACTATGGCTTCAGGTTCACTGGTGATAATGGCCTGTTAGGGAGCAACAAACTACAATTTCTGGTTTGCATAGAATGGGAAGTCAGGGTAGCCTGGTTTCTATGTTTCTCAAATCAGAGGAGGAGTAATTACTTCTGATGAAATAATCTGATGAAAATCTTTCTGATGTGTGAGCATAACTCAGCTCCCTTGAAAATGTACTCAGGATTGTAGCCTTTGTCAGAACCAAGGCTTATGCAAATAGGTCCTACTTATATTTCTATCTACTGTAAAAAGGCGGGGGCAGGATGGATGGACAAAGCCTAGTGTGTATGAGAGAGAGCACTTGTGTGTACCTGAAGCTTGCTTTTGGCCAAGTTCAGATGATCATTTCTTGGGGGGGGGGGATTTTAATTTCTTTTTGTCTTGTTCTATTTTGATGTGCTTATTTGTTGGTCTTAAATTGTATTTTTATGCTGTCTGTTAATCAGTTTCATTCATACCTGGCCCTGAGATCTTTTGATTAAGGGGGTTAACAAACAGTTTAAATAAATATTTTGGCTTATTTAGCTGAGATATGCACAAGCCTTTTACCTGTGTATGCAGTCTCTTTGCTCAGTCCCTTTGTGCAAGCTGTGATTAAGAACCCTCTACAGTAGTTTTAACCCAATTCCCCCTTTTTGGTCAAAACAGGAGATTATGGTTACCAGGTTTGGAAGTAGTCAGAGCATTAAACCAATTTCAACCTGTGATTCAATATCCTAGCTTGTTCTGAAACTGGTAACCATAGTTTCCCAGTTTGAAAGAAACAGGAAAATATGGTTAAGTAGCGACTTCCTTGTTTGGTTGCTGTGAGTTGCAAAGGGAAGAACAAGGAATTTATGTGCATGGAAGAGGAGAAGGTCTATACATATCACAGGTTAATAAAATAAGAAATTATTATACAAATGCACCATTCTAGCCCAGAAGAGAGTTTAACTTACCATCAGTAAAGAGTGAAAACTCAACCATCCCACTCCTCTCTTCCTTCCCAATAATTTTGTTGTGAAACACACCTTATTCAATCAAACTAAACAATTATTTACAAATCAGTTCCTTATCTTCAGACCAGGTCTGCACCTTGAATGCACAACTTTTCTCTCAGTAATCTAATTTTCTTTCTTTCTGGGACAATAGAAGGAGATTTTGCAAGTAGAAGAGAAATAACAATGTTTGCATTTCTTGTCCACCCTACAAATACCCCACGAAAATCACCAGCATTTAAGCACTACAATATTGATTATATGTATCTATGGCTGCAATCCTAGGAGCAAGCCTCATTGTAAAACAGTGGAATATACTTCTGATATACATGCATAGGATTGAACTGTAAATATGAACAATCATATGGATATAGTAAATCTATGGCTAAGTTTAATTTTTGTTCAGTAGTTGATTATTATTATTTTTTAATCATTAAATAAAACAAAGTACTCAGGTAATGGTTTGTAGCTGATATATCAGTAGTTAGATCTCTTGCTAAGCTACCCCTAATATTAACAGGTTCATTATAAAATCCTGTCCACAGTCAAGCTCTACATTCAAGTCAGCATTGGGCTTGTTGAACTAAAACTCAATTGTTGAGTAGTATGGGATAGAAATGTAAATAAATATATACAGGCTTCCTTAACCACTTATATGTAACACACAAACATTTTTAGCTCTAGACATTAAGCTTACACGTATGTCTGTTCACAGGCTAAGGCATTTATAAAATCACACGTTGCAATCTCTCTTAATCTTTGATGTGTTTTCTTTATATTATTATTGTTAATAAATACAAGTTTTTTATCCCTTCTCCCCAGGAAATAAGGTCTCCTTCTATTAATGATTAAAAACACAAAGGCCTAACAAAAAATCAAAAATGAAATATTTATTACCGCATTTTGTGACTTAACACCTTTTTCTTTAAAACATAACGTCACAGTCCTCATACAAGTATTTTAATGTAAATTTTGACAAAGCTTAAAGGTAACAGCATTTTTTTTCTAGTGAGGAACACGTGCTGAGAAAGGAAGAATTCATGGACATACAATACCAATTCCACAGCAGATCTGATACTAGCAAAAACATTCTTTTTTTTCAATTGAGGTAAACACATAGAATATCTAACATGAAACAATTAATAGACCGAACTCTGTACGAAGTTTGTTACAGTATTCTCTTGCTTTTTCCCAAGCTCTGAGTTCATGGTAATGTTCTAGGTTTGGTGCAAAGACCATTAATATCTTCTTTTGTTGAGGAAAGCTGCCCAACCTTCCGATTTGTCTTGTCCCAAGCCAAGGGCTCAGAACTACTAGAAGAAGGCTCCTGCTCTGTCCTTTTAAATTTTCACCGGCAAGCTCTTTGAAAAAAAAGAGTCCAAAAATATCTTGGGCTTATGAAGCACAAACTATAAAAGATCTGTTTGAAACTAAAGGACACATTTATGAAGGAACAAAACCAGGGGATGGCAAGGCCTTCTTGGAACTGTCTTCTGAGTGACGAGAGACCCAGCAAGACTTTAACTTCATCTCCAGGGTAATTCTTTTCTCACTGGCCAAAACAGGTCTGAAATATACTTTCGTCTTTCATGGATAGTGACTTCACTGCTGAACCAAAACAGTCATTCTTTTGGGAACAACACACATAGTGTG